>NW_025732383.1:6892-20535 GCF_021292245.1 Micropterus dolomieu
CATACTGTAAGTACATGTTGCTGATAATACTCACATACTTTTACTGAAGGAAGGTTTGAATGCAGGACTTTTACTCGCAGTGGAGTATTTTCACAGAGTGGTATTAGTACTTTTACTGCAGTAAAGGCAGTTTACAGTGAGAATAAGCAGTAAAGTGTACAAACCTGCTTCAGGCTTGAAAACAGCGTCCAGTAGTTTGCGTTGTCCACAAAGTTCCTCCTCGTTCTCCACTTTAGACATTTTTACTGATTCACAGCAGCTTTTCCTCCAGACTGTTTCCAGCTAGCAAGCTAAGCTAACTGCATTAGCTTCGTAGGACACCGGGAGATAATTCAGATGTTAAACATGTTCAGATAAAGGGAACAGCACAGAGTCTATTCAGACAGCTCTATCTGGACATTTGGACATTTGGGCTCCGTGAAAAATACAGTTTGGTCTCTATGGAAGCTGCTCCGACTGTGAGGCCGAGCTCCGGCTCCGGCTACTTCCTGCTAACAAGCTAACTTCCTTTAGCATTCTTGGCTAACAGGAGATGAGTCTGAGGTGAAACATCCCGAAAGTTTAAACAGAGTCCACTTAAACACGTTTATCCTCACATGCAGGCTCTGCTGCTGAACTCCGGCTGCATCTCACGGTAACGTGAAGGAAAAGTTAGCATGTTAGCCACCGGAAGTACACTTGCTTCCGGTACCACTTCTGTCATTTTCAAAATAAAAGTGACCAAACTTAATTTACAGGCCCATATGACTTTGAGAATTAACATGGTAGAAATAAGTAAGTACAGAATTTGTTCAGCTTCGTTGTCCTTGTTCTTAGCTATTTGTCTGAAATATGCTAAAATTATTTTAAATTATTTTTTTTTAAAACAGTTGGATGAATAGCTGGGTTGGATGTGCACACAAATTATATATATGTCTACCAGCAAGAGGCGCTATAATCAAGGTAAGTGTGTTTTGGACAGTAACTCCCTCATGATATGTCACACATTCAAACCTCTTAAATGCATTACATTTGACCTATTTTTAATTTAGCAAAATCATGAAATGTGCAAAGCCAACTTTTTCGAACTCCTGCTAGGCCAATCTGCACAAAATCACACACACACAGACTCTGTCGACCCTCATAATCTTAAATTTGTAAAATTATTTTTTTTATCCAAAAAATGCACAAATTATAAAAGAACAACTTTCAGTAAGTTATGGAGAAACTTGGGCCCTTCCAATTCCCAATAACGACTCTATGCAAAATCTGTCTGTAATCAGCCACATGGTGGTGCTTTAGCTGCAAAATCATGACGTGCATATCTTCTTTTTCAAACTCCTCCTGGTTGGTAAGCCCAATCTGCATGAAAAAGTGCTGATAGACTATCTGAACCCTCATGATCTAATGTTGTTAATCATTTTGATAATCCAAAATCTGCACCAGTCGGCCACTAGATGGAGCTTTTGTTATAAAATCATGAAATATAATATGATTTTCTAAACTACTCTTTTTGAATTTATCGTTAACATACGTTCGTTATGTATCGTTAACCACCCAAAACCCTACGCAGAGTCGCAGTCTAACGCACTTTTCTGCTCCTCCATTTCAGGAGTTACTTAGTGAAAACCCTATAGTGACGGTGCCTGTCCCCCGACCATCGAAATTATTTAAATCAAAGGTAAACAGAAGAGGAGCTGTGCATAAAAACCTCATAAAAATTAAAACCACAAGAGCAATAGTGCAAACCGAGGAGGTGGAGTTGCAGCTATCTTCGACTCTAGCCTACTAATCAGCTCTAAACCTAAACTAAATTATTTATTTTTGTTACTTTTTGTTATAGTGTACCGAGCACCTGGCCCGTACTCTGAATTCCTATCTGAATTTGCAGAGTTTTTGTCAACTTTAGTCCTTAAAACGGACAAAGTTATTATTGTAGGGGATTTTAACATTCATGTGGACGTTGAGAATGACAGCTTTAGTACTGTGTTTATCTCTCTGTTAGATTCCATTGGCTTCTCTCAGAGTGTTCATGAACCGACTCACTGTTTTAACGACACCCTCGACCTTGTTTTGGTGTATGGTATTGAAATTGAACATTTAGTGGTGTTCCCACAGAATCCCTCTTTGTCTGACCACTGTTTGATAACTTTTGAGTTTGTATTGCTGAACTATACGAGAACATGCCAACTCTACACAGAAAGGCCGGGACGAACAGGGTTTGAACTGCAAACTTCTTGCTGTGAGGCCACAGTCCTAGCCACTGGACCACCGTGCCATTCATTAATTTAGTCTATAGCAACATCACCTTAACTGTCTGTACCTCTGTGTGTATATTGTGTAGGCTGCCTCCCTCCCCTCTCTCTCTCTCTCTCTCCTTCACCCCAACTGGTCGAGGCAGATGGTCGCCCACCCTGAGCCATGGTTCTGCTCGAGGTTTCTGCCTCTTAAAGGAAGTTTTTCCTTGCCTCTGTCGCCTAGTGCTGCTCTTGGTGGGAACTGTTGGGCTTCTGTAAATAACATCATAGAGTACGGTCTAGACCTGCTCTTTTATGAAAAGCGCTGTGAGATAACTGTTGTTGTGATTTGGCGCTATATAAATAAAATTCTATTTAATTTAATACATACATACACACACACACGTCTTGTACTAGCACCTCCCCTGACAGATGATACTGGCTTGATGAGCCTCTTTGTATAATTATTTCCAATATTGTTGTGAAATGTCAAGCCTCCTCCTCCTTCTCCTAAACACTACCAAAGCAAACGTCCATTGTTTCAGAAAGCTGCAATCCTCTAATTCTACCTTCATCAATGGGGACGCTATGCAGTCTGTTACTAGTTACAAGTACTTTGGCATTGTGCTTGACCATAAGTTTAAATGGGATCTGTGGTCTGACCTCATAGCACTAAGACACAATGAAAAATGTACTTTGTAAAGAAATCTATAATAATAATAATTTAACATCCACAACAAAATGCTTGAAAAGTTTTACTGTGCTCTTATTGGATATGTTTGGCTTTCTACATCCCTTGCTGGTTTAGCAATGCTACTGAGGCACCGGAAAAGACTATTGCTGCACACAGCATTGTGGGTGACAAGGGGCACCCCCAGTGACTCTTAATTTGAATTTTTGCCATCAGGGTGACGATCTTGCATCTCCTAAATAAAAATTTAATAAAAAGCCATGAAGCCATTAAGTTAGTAAACAGGTAACACATAAAAATAAGCAAGATATTCAGCGGGTCTGGCTAGCCTAATCTGTAGAAAGGTGCAGGGTTGCGTATCAATATGTCTGTTGGTGTTTGTGATGTTGTAATGAAATGCCTTGTAATTTCGCTACAAATCAATTCCCCCACAGGGACAAGTACTAATGATTGATTGATATTGATGTTTTGTTTCACATATGAAGCAAGAACAAACTGGGAAAAGCATTTCTTTTTGTACAACGGCGTCCACAAATGTTTGGCCATATAATGCATCTTCCAACTGAATCCTGTCAGTAGCCCTGAGCTGAGAAAGACAATAAACACACTCACAGTAACATTCTGCTTTTATTGGAACAAGAGCCAGAATTCAAAGCAACACATGACAGAAGGTCCAAGTCAATGGCATTTCCACCATTTAATGATCAGTGCATCCATCTTTAAAGGACTTTAAAGGACTGGAAGTGGAAGAAGTTTACAATGGAAATTAAGAAATCTGTTTAATCCCTTTTAATCACTTTGTACAAAGTTCATTGATGAATTTATTACAAGAAGCTGATTTCTGGAACTGTGATCCTGTACAGACTAGGGATGTGAAAAATAATTTATTCTTAGATGTATTGGGATGCGGACTTGGACGATTCGGAACCGATTCACAAATGTCAAAAATCAATTATCTAAATGTTAATTGATAACGTAATGGTGATGCAGCACCTGACTGTCTGTGTCTGTAAAAGACTGAATGTGTTCAATGAATGATTGCAGCAATTTAAATTCCACACAATCATTAATATCAATGCACAACTAACTTTACCGATTGTGCAAGCACGGTAACGCCTGGCTACCGTCCTCTCCTCATTCTTCAAATGACACAATCTAAGTGATAGGCGGCAGAACGTGACAGTGAAAGCAAGTGGAGCAGAGTAAAATGATGCCCGGCAGTAAATGTACAGTGAAGGTCACAGTGTGTCCGTTAATTAAAGTCTGTCTGTTGTTTTCCAACTGCTTGAAAAGTGAGGGCGGTTAGTGCTAGCTAACGTCTGGTTAGACTGCGGTCTGGAAGCTGCTAGTGGTGGCTAGTTCAAGTTTGTTTAGTGTCGTTCATTCACATATTGAGTGCACAAAGGAATGAAATCCCGTTTCTCATGGTCCAGTGCTCAAAACAAAATTACAATAATCAACTTAACAAGACACAAACATTTAACTACACTAGACAAGACAAAAAACCCCCCAGATGTACTAAAGTGGAGTGAACATGGTGTGGCTGGAGCATAGTAAAGTGTGTTATTCATCCCGTATTTGAATCTATACTAATGATTGCTGCATCAGAAATTAAAATAGCAACAAAACAGGTCAGTAATAATGCTGTAAGAATTTATTGCTGTAATAATGCAATAAAACTGTAATATAATACCATGTAACGTTAGCTACATTTATTTATATATTTAAGTAATGTTTAAAAAGCCACATGCCATTACTAACTACTTGGTTGGTAATTACAAATACTTTGGTTTGAAAGTACTAAGTAGTTGCATCTTCATCCTATTTGTTTAAAAATTGCATTGTAGGCCTCATAATCGTAACGAGATGCCTAAAGATTCCCTCCCCTAGAGGTGATGCATCGAGATATCGAGTTGCAATCTAATCGAATCTTGAGACCAGTGAACATACACACCCCTAGTACAGACTCAACTGATCTGTTCAGCAGTGAGAATGTTTCTCTACCACAGTGGTTCTCAAACTAGGGGTGGTAGAGCCACTTAAGGGGGGCATGGATGTTGAGCAGACCTAAAGTTGGATGAACATGATTCATGTAATGACATCAACAAAAGTGCTCTGCTGCTAGCAATGCTATTTTGCTAACCTGAATCTTGTTTTTTTCAATCACCTGTGTTGTTTATGACTGAATAAAATTAAATCTACTGTTTATGTGGTGGTGGGGCATGAACCTGTTTTGGCCTCTGAAGGGGGTTGTAAGTTTGAGAACCACTGCTTTAACAAGAGGAGACTCCCTGTCCTACACAGAACACAGAGACACGGAGAAGGAATCAGACCAGAGTCCAAAGCCAGGATATAGAGGTTCAGTGAATGTGGTGTTGAAGGTGTGGAGGTGGATCAGTGTGTCAGAGGAGACTCTGTAGAAGGACAGAGTGCCAGCAGGACAGTCCAAATACACTGCTACTCTACCAGAGGAGGAGGAGGACGAGGAGGAGGAGGAGGAGGATAGGGAGCACGATGTTCCTGTCTTATTGTGACTGACAGAGTAACCGCTAGAAGAGCAGTTCAGACTCCAGGACTGATCATTCCATCCAAACCCTCCGTCATGACTGCCTCCTTTCCTGCTGATTCCTCTGTAACTCACTGATAAATCAGCTGCTCCTCTCCACTCAACCTCCCAGTAACAGCGACCAGTCAGACCATTTCTACACATCAGCTGAGGCCAGGAGTCAAAGCGGTCAGGATGATCAGGATATGACTGATCCTCCCTCACACGTGTTGCCTTCCTGTTGTTGTCAGACAGTTTGATCTCTCTATATACTGTGTTTGTGTCGAGTGTGAGTTCACAGGAATCTGATGGAGAGAACGAGACAATACAGCTGCAGTTATTGATCTATCATCCGTTCATTGATTGAGACTTTGATAATGACATCAGAGCTTTGAATGAGTGATGTCACAGTCTGAAGATGGTTGAATGTGTGCTGCTTTGTTTTCATGAATAAAATAAAAAAACACACTTACACTTTCTCAGATCCGGTCTCAAGCATCGGACTCCACCAGGCTTCACCCTAAAGGGGGAGGGGGGTCAGACCAGCACATCCTCTTTCAGAATCAAACATTCTCTTCTCTACTCTGCCACTCAGAAAACTCATATCTGCCTTTATTTCAGCTTTTGAATGGGCATTAATTATTCCTTCATGTTTTGTTAAAAAGTGGGCTGTAGAAGGAAATTTGTGAGTAAACTGTATTACAAATCATATACCAATATATATTTACTAACTATATACATATCTGAAGTTAAGTTAAAAATTTGTAGCTCTGTGTAGTCAACAGAAAGACAGGTCTGTGCATTTGAGAGAAAGAGGGAGCACTGAGAGAATAGCATTCTCAGCATTGGTCAGCATTTGGTGCCCTGTCTCAAGATGACAATGTATCGTCTGTATGTATCTGGGACTTTCCGTAAGAACCAGGTGTAGGATGCTCTGTACTTATTATCCTACTGAGCTCACAGTGGAGTGGCCCACTTTCTGGGACTTTCCCCAAAAGTCAGGTGCATTTGGTATGTACCCTGAGATGGTGTTGTCAGTAAAGTGGGGTAGACCGTCTAACTGTGTGTTCAGACTCAGAGTGTCAGCAGCTTGACTATCTCGGACTTTCCATACGACCAGATATAACTGGTGTTTAGGTCGTATCTATCCATCTATGGCACAGGTGCACAGTCATCAAGACCATAAATAATAGCATAGCTGGCTTTGAAACTACTGATTCCAGGAAGAAAAACAGCCAAGAGAAGAGGTCCTGCTTATAAAGAGAGCTATAAAAGAAGTTGTTGGCATGCTGGCATGTTCTTGGAAAAATCTGAAAGAATTTTTTGTACTCCAGTTGTTTGCTGAGAATAAAAATGTCTCAAAAGAGTTTTGACTTCTTCATCTGGCCCCAGTCCTGAATTATTTTCCTGACAAGACATTATTTATTTTTTCATGTCTGTAACAATACACTTTTCAAAAAATATAATATAACTACTTTGGAGGTATTGGAATATTTTTTCTCTTTCGATGAAGCTAGGCTAGCAGTTTCCCCCTGCTTCCAGTCTTTGTGCTAAGCTAGGCGCAACATGCCGTAGAGCGTTGGTGGAGGGGATTAAAATATATTTGTCAGACTGACAGACAGTTCCTTTAACATGCAGAGATCTGTCCAAACTACATCAATTATTACCAACAGGCAATTATTATGTTTGTTCCTGGATATGGAGACCTCCTGCAGTAAGATATCCTTTTTTATCTTCAACCAGTGTTTCTGTTCTGCAAAGGGAAAAGGCTTCCTACCTGTGTGATTGTTCATAACACTTATATCCACCATTAACCAAAAATACCTCCTCTATCAGACTGACTGTCTGTGGCTGCAGAAGGCACCTTCATACCTGAGAGTGTCCAGTCTCCAGTGTGGATCCTCCAGTCCAGCAGACAGCAGCCTCACTCCCGAGTCTCCTGGATGATTGTAGCTCAGGTCCAGCTCTCTCAGATGGGATGGGTTGGAGCTCAGAGCTGAGGCCAGAGAAACACAGCCTTTCTCTGTGATCTGACAGCCTGACAGCCTGCAAACACACAAAGCAACACACACAGGAATCCTCTGTAAACAAGAGTGTTTTTGTTTGTTAGTTTTTTCTTCAGGTGCATTTTAGTTAAGATTTAAATTTACCACAAATATTTAAAATTATTAGTGGCATTTGATATAATGTTTAATACAACAAAAGAACAAACAACAGAAAATAATGAAACATCTTAATAGAAAGTAATTCTTTGAGCCTAGAAACAACTGTCAAAATGTAAAGGTCCTTGAAAATCATGTAAGCAGACACAATTCTACAAAGGTAACAAGTTAAGATAAGATTTTGGTAGCACTTTATAATAACTACACACTATAAAGCATTAGTTAAGCACTAGTAAATAAGGAATTCATCATTTATAAAGCATTATGCATACATTAATACACATTAGTAAGTCATTTATAAACATAGTTATACATGTTGTATTCTTTATTAATAAGCTAATTTTCTTAGTTTATATATGATCGGTTCACTATTTATAGAAGTATTATTTTGATGACAAACCATTTATGTATGAGTTGTTAATGGTTAATAAGATCATTTGGAAAGTTTAAGAAAATTATTACATAACTGCCTGTTTTTTGATACTTTCCCACGAAAGAATATAAACAATCTCAGCATAACTCATAAATCTACCAGTGGCAAAGCCCAAAGGATGCTACTAAGACTACCCTAAAGATGCCCCAGCTAACTTTACAGGGTAAAAACCTCACTGTTACAGGCCTGGTACTGTTTCTCTGAACTTCTCATCAAAACTCCAAGATCTGCGCTTCCAGAGATCTGCTGTAATTGGACCAGCAAAGGGTTGCTTGGATGGTCTGTTGAAAGACACCAATCTTACTCCCCCCCAGTGCTTTGATCAACCGCGAACTTGACATGACATGTAGTTATTTAGAAATGGTCTAATAGTGGGTGTTCATAGATGTTTTATGACACTTAATAATACTGCAATTCATGATTAATTCTGGTAGGTACTAATGGTTAGGTCAGTATTTTGCGTGAGCTCATTAACAATTTACAAATGAAATTAAAAGGCAATAGATGTTCTCTAAACATTTGTTAATAAAGTATTTCATGATTAATTCAGGTAGTTACAAAGCATTTACTAGTTGTTAAGTACTTTGTGTGAGCTCATCTAAAGTGAGGACTATCTATGCCTTACAAAGCATTTACAAATGATATTGTAACACAAGAATCAGTTTTCTAATGAACAGAAAAAGGAAATGGACATAACACAAAGGGATACAGAACATATTATTTATTACAAAATACCTTTCACCCATTCATTCACAAAAAAACACAACAACACGCGAGACTATTGCTGCATAAACTGTACAACTGTTCATATAAAATCAACCATCTACAACCCAACCCGTTCTCACTCCCAAGTTTTCACATATGGACGAATGGCCAAGACCCCTTGTTGTCACTCTATAACACACTTGGGAGCCCCTTAGCGACATAGTTCAACGTACTGGGGAAAGCCCTGTAACAGTTTTTGAATGCTAAAGACAGGTCTAGAATATTTAACACTAGTGTAGAACTTTAGCTAACTTACCAACCTAGGTTCTGAGAAGTAGTGTTGGGGTAAGAAATAGACTGTGTGTGATTGAAGAACAATGGGCAGGTAGTGCACCAACCATGTTTGAAACAATCCCCAGAATAAAAAGAGCTCTTTCATAAAAATTACAATTTTAAAAAAGTGTCCAATGTCTTTCAGTTATTTGTATCTCTACTCGGGCAGGAAAATGAACGTGTGGTGGATCTTTCTTATCTGCCAGAGTCCTGTAATCTGATGTGTCAGTCCTGTTGAATGGGACCCGATGCAGCTGTCCACACCGCGGTCTGATCTCATCATACAGGGTGCATCATCTCTGGGACTCGCTCGCCATCTGCATCCAGAGAAGAGTAGATCTCTAAGCTACAATCCAGGGTCTCAAAAACCAGTCTGCACGTATAGTGCAGAATAAATCAGATAAATCATCACAGTCAATGTTCTTCAAATAAGATCTCATGTAGTTTGTCAAAACTCAATATCATCACCCTGTTGTCTAGGGACTCTTCTTAAGTTTTACATTGTTATAACGTTACCAAAGATTTATAACTTTACCAGCATTTAAGCAAGACATCACAACTATGAATTGATTAAATTTCAACCAAAAAATACTGAACAGAGTTTACACATTTTAGTGAAGGAAATTATCTTTAACATGTATTATCATAAATACTGTAAATAAAAATACCTCTGAAGGTACTACATGTGCTTACACATCCAAAAGTAACTCCAGAGATTAGTTTGAAACCACGACACAACAAAATACTGTTGAACAGTTCACGACATTGTGTTCACAACATCCTCCGACTGCTTTAACTTACAGTAATATGGTTTTAACTCACCCATTTAAGCTGCATCACGCTGCACTTTTAATGTTAGCCCTGTCCTAAAGGTTACAAACGTTACTCACCAGAGTTTCGACAGGGGAAAAAAACGGCATCATTCCTGCTGACGCCAAAAATCCAGAGCCATGGTGTCTCTACACTGAAGACCCGCTTCTGGGCCCGTGTGATCTGGTTTGGTTCCGCTTCTCTCTGTTCTTCGTCGATGCGATCTGGCGCTAAAGTGAGCGCACACGGTAGAGACTACTGGATGCGTCAAGGGTCAAAATAGCGCTGCTTTAAGGCCCCTATTTTTTTATGTGGGCTACAATCTATAAGGGCAGCTTGACCAGAAACCATACTTTCACTCTTTTCCTGTGTTAAACACAAAGTCAATATTGAGTTTTTTTCTTCGGTTGTGTATGGAACACAAGTAATATTCTGTTTCAAAAAGTTATTCACTAGTTTTATTTTGAAAGCGTAACCGGACGTGACATATTTATTGTTGCTAACTTGACCACTGAGACGTCCAAAAACGACACTAAAGGGGTGTTAACCTTATATACAGTCTATGGTGTTAACCCAGGCCGTAATAAAGCTAAGAACCATAGGCGCATATAAATAGTTTTTCATTGGAATAACACTTTTTATCAAATACAATCATTAAGCACATCATTGATGAGCTGGTAGTGATAGATGATTTGTCTCAGTTATCTGGGGCATCTTCCGGGTAGTCTTAGTAGCATCCTTTGGGCTTTGTCACTGGTAGATTTAGTAATTGTGGAGTCTGATGGCAGATGGCACAATGGAACCTCTGTGAGGTGTGGGGAGGCTCATTTGAGCCATCTGGTGTTAGATTTTTATCCACCAATGTAAATCTGATTGTAAATGTTCTCATCAACTCATTTGGTTTATGAATCCTCACCTAAGAGTTTCTAGTATACAGTGTGGACTCTCCAGTCCAGCATACAGCAGCTTCACTCCAGAATCATGCAGGTTGTTGTTACTCAGGTCCAGCTCTCTCAGACTAGAGGACTGGGAGCTGAGAACTGAGGACAGAGCTTCACAGCTTCTCTCTGAGAGGTTACAGCCACTCAGTCTGAAAAGGAAATAATGAACAAGAAGACAAATAGAATTTGTGTTAAAACCATTGCTGTTTTACTCTAAACTTAGATATGTCAATTAATCATGACTGAATGAGTAATAAAAATACATGCAATGATAATAAGTCACATACTATTAAAAAGGTTACAGTCACTGAGTCTGGAGAGGAAATAATAAACAAGAAGACAGACAACATTTGTAATAAAATATTAAATCATTGAATTTGGACTTTTGCTGATACAGTGTGTTTAGAAGGTCTTCTTGGCATGTATTAAAATGATTGCTCTATTACTCTAAACCTGTTGTAGATTTGACATTAATCATGACTGAATCAGTAATAAACAAACATAATGATAATAAGTTAAACGTAAATGAGGATTTTCAGCTCTGCCAGAGTTAATTTTCAAGCAGTACAAAATGAGAATCTGATTTATAACAAATTACATTTGAAAATGTCAAAGATTTTCTACACTGTGAAATGAGAGAGGCTGTTTCAATTAATGGTGCTTGATATTTAGAATTTTTTTGTTTAAGTAGAACTTGATCTGACTTCAGGGTTTCCAGTGTACAGTGTGGACTCTCCAGTCCAGCATACAGCAGCTTCACTCCTGAATCATGCAGGTTGTTGTTACTCAGGTCCAGCTCTCTCAGACTAGAGGACTGGGAGCTGAAAACTGAGGACAGAGCTTCACAGCTTCTCTCTGTGAGGTTACAGCCACTCAGTCTGAAAAGGAAATAATGAACAAGAAGGCAAACAACATTTGTGTTAAAACCATTACTCTTTTACTCTATACTTGTTGTAGATATGTCAATTAACTACATTATACTATTAAAAATAAATGAGGATTTACATCTCAGTTAGAGTTCATATTTAATGCTGTACAATACGTGAATCTGAATTATAACAAAATACATTTGAAAATATCAAATATTTTCTGCACTGTGAAATGAGAGAGGCTGTTTAAATTAATGGTGCTTTATATTTAGAGAAATAAATAAAATATTTAAACACAAACTGTAACTTGATCTGACCTCAGGGTTTCCAGTGAACAGTGTGGATTCTCCAGTCCACCATACAGTAGCATTACTCCTGAATCCTGCAGGTTGTTGTTACTCAGGTCCAGCTCTCTCAGACTAGAGGACTGGGAGCTGAGAACTGAGGACAGAGCTTCACAGCTTCTCTCTGAGAGGTTACAGCCACTCATTCTGGAGGGGAAATAATAAACAAGAAGAAAAATATTATTTGTTAAGTCTGGGATTATGGTGACACTGTATATAATCTCTTCTTTGCTGATTGACTTTAAAAATGTTGTGGCAATTATTCATGGCTGAATCAGGAATAAACAGACAACCGTAATTAAAATAACATTATATTGAAGGGTAAATAAGGTTCTCAATTTCTGTTTATATATTTGTGCTGAACAATATGTGAATGTCAAGTAGAACAAAACACAGGCCAAACATGATCACAGCTTCTCTCTGTGAGGTTTCACAGACTCAGTCAGGAGAGACAACCAGAAGGAAACACGTAATTATGCATAGATTTTTTTCTCCAGTTCAAAGATAGCACAGTATTTATTGATGAATAAATCCCCCTTACAGAGCTTTCTTGGAGGCTTTGACCACTGGCAGCAGCCTCAGAAGTTCTTCATCTGAAGCACAGTAATTGTATTTCTTCAGGTCAAACACGTCCAGATCTTTTTCTGATGACAGTAAGATGAAGACCAGAGCTGACCACTGAGCAGGAGAGAGTTTATCTGTGGAGAGACTTCCTGAACTCAGGGACTGTTGGATCTTCTCCACTAGAGCATGATCATTCAGTTCATTCAGACAGTGGAACAGATTGATGCTTTTCTCTGTAGAGGGAGTCTCTTCGATCTTTTTCTTGATATACTCGACCGTTACCTGATTAGTTTCTGAGCAAATACCTTTCTGTGTCAGCAGGCCTCGTAGGAGAGTCTGATTGGTCTGCAGTGAAAGTCCCAGGAGGAAGCGGAGGAACAAGTCCAGGTGTCCATTTGGACTCTGTAAAGCCTTGTCAACAGCACTCTGGTAGAGCTGCATCCCTACAGATTCAACTTTTCTTATTTCAGACTTCTGGGAGGTTGTTTGTTCTTCTGCCAGCAGGTTGACACCAGAGTTGATGAAGGTCAGATGGACATGAAGAGCAGCCAGAAACTCCTGAACGCTCAGATGGACGAAGCAGAAGACCTTGTCCTGGTACAGCCCTCTCTCCTCTTTAAAGATCTGTGTGAACACTCCTGAGTACACTGAGGCTGCTCTGATATCGATGCCACACTCTGTCAGGTCTGATTCATAGAAGATCAGGTTGCCTTTCTGCAGCTGCTCAAAAGCCAGTTTTCCCAGAGACTCAATCATCTTCCTGCTCTCTGGAGTCCAGTGTGGATCTGTCTCAGCTCCTCCATCATACTTGATGTTCTTCAGTTTGGACTGAACCACCAGGAAGTGGATGTACATCTCAGTCAGGGTCTTGGGCAGCTCTCCTCCCTCTCTGGTCTTCAACACCTCCTCCAGAACTGTAGCAGTGATCCAGCAGAAGACTGGGATGTGGCACATGATGTGGAGGCTTCGTGATGTCTTGATGTGGGAGATGATTCTGCTGGCCTGCTCCTCATCTCTGAACCTCTTCCTG
>NW_025732384.1:0-6036 GCF_021292245.1 Micropterus dolomieu
AACTCAGTGATGTTGGGCCTGGTCTGATTCCCAAACTGGATGATCACACGGGCTTGACGTGGAGGTTTGGCCTGTCCATGGTCTAGAGCTCTCAGGGCTTCATGCTTCCTTGGCAGATGGAGTTCTATCAGTAAGATGATGTTCTTCTTCAGAGTCTTGCTATGAGCGTCGGTGAGCTCCAGCTCTGGAATACCATGCAGGTAGGCCTGGACAGCTTTCAATTCAGGCACAGTGAGGTCGGCAAACATGGAGGCACCGTCACGAGCCCAGTCTCTTGATCTGGAAGCACAACAACCAGCCAAGCAGACCAGCAGCAGCAGACAGAGAAGCCTCATGACTTGAATATAAGGAGGAAAGAGTAATAAGCATGAATTGACAGGATATGTTGAGTGAATTCATTCAGTGATGTTTCATTTTAGAAAAGAATGAAAATCTTTTAAATCTATCAGTCTCTCCTCTTCTTCTGCACAGGAACACAAACAGTATGTATCAGTTTCAGCTATAACGCACTCTTGCTGCTCTGTCAGGAATTAAGAAAGCTACTGCACCTGTAAGTGTCCTCCTGCTCCAGTACTGAATAAACGGGATCAGTGCACTGCTGCTTATATTTGACCTCCTAACCTCCTACTCTAAGGTGACGGAGGTTGATTGGTCAACAGTGAATTGTAAATATGATAAAGTAACCGGTGCACTTTTTAGATAATCCCACAGAATGAAGACAGCTTTAGCTTTTACATTAAGAATAGAAACTGATGGATGGAAACCTGTGAAAATGAAGCTCTCAAAATCGGAGAATCGCAGGTTCTTTAGACTGAACTTTGGTGAAATTTAGTAATAGGTTGCAGGTTGTTAAGATGCTGTTAGCCCCTAGGTTTCTAGAATAGACACTCAGAATACTGTGGATTACTGCATTCTAAATGTGTGTAAATAAACAGCACAGTTCATAGCTTTTTCCGTCTTCTTCATTACATTGAAGAATGGCATTGATTCTGATGTTTTACAACCTGCAATCCATTTATTGTATAAAGATTATTGCGTTTTCATTTGCACCAAGGTATCTCTGTATGAGGCCCAAGTGAAAACTAATCTTAAAGATTTACAGACTAATCACTTGGGATTATTAATTAAAAAATCTATTTTAATTAATTAAAAACTGCTTGAATAAATCCTGTTTTAAGCTCCAGTTATGAAAGTAAATATATGTGATCTAGACTACTTTTACTTTATTCATTTTACTTGAATTAAATATCTGAATATTGAAGGAAAAAGTGAAAATGTTGTTCATATCACTTAGTCTTATTTTTTCATGCAAATCAACAGTGGATGTAAGTTATTATCTACTATATAAGGTTTTTTTCATCAATAACAGTGTTGATCTAGAAAAAGTGCCTTTTGAAAATGAATGCTTCTTCTTTGTCTTTTTCTCACACAGTTACAAACATTTATGCCTGGGTCAACTGGTTTAGCAGCTTGATGCAGAACATATGAAACTGGCCTGTAAAACACTAACATGCTAACTGCTGTGTATTATTCAACACTTATTGAATGTACACTGTAGGCAAATCGGTTTGTATGTGGATTATTGGCTTTTGAATTGATTGTTGGTCATATGTGGTGCATTAGTGCATAGTGGAAAAGAAGTTTGGTCGAGGTGTCACAGCTACTTATTTACAATCCCTTTAGAGCAATAGCTCTCTGAGTGGATTGAGGATCCCCATCCTGGGCCAGAATTTTATGAAATGGGAGTCCCTGGTCTAATTTGTCCTTGATTTGAA
The DNA here is from genome assembly GCF_021292245.1 of Micropterus dolomieu. Lineage (NCBI taxonomy): Eukaryota > Metazoa > Chordata > Actinopteri > Centrarchiformes > Centrarchidae > Micropterus > Micropterus dolomieu. The sequence goes on from NW_025732384.1 coordinate 1,776, forward strand.
AAAGTTTGAGAACCGCTGCTTTAGAGAACAGTGGCGTATCCAAAACATTTTTACTGGGGGGGCCAAGACGGGACACTATTTTTACACTATCTGTAACTGTGACAACTGGAAAATAATTGTTTGTCTTATCCAGTCAAACAGAACTTATTCTACCAGTAAGCCCCCCAGTGTTAAGAAACAATGACTTAAAATGCAAACACTTTACTTACATAGCCCAAAGGTGATAGTCCACAATTAGGTGACAAAAGTTAAAACCGTCGTTTTACAGTAGCACCTCTGTTGACTTCCAAACCGTTAACTATATTTTGATCCCATCTCCAAATCCAGAAATCGTATTTCAAGATTCTTGAATATAAGGCATGAATATGGAAATTATATTCTCATACTTACAATTACAGCTAAGAAAGACCCCCTTGAACTGTTGTTTTTGCCTCTTTTGGAGGGATCCAAGTCTTAATTAGGGGGGTCAGACCCTCCCAATCCCTCCCGTAATCAAACCATGGCAAAGGGTTTTCTTGCCCTCCATAGAATTTATGCCCCCAACCAATGACCATGGAATTTCACATATGTAGGCATGAAACCTTTACTGTGTTGCTTTCATCAAACGTGTTTAGTTAAAAGGGCACTTGTGCAATTTTCTGTTTGCATAGAGTGACAGATTAGTAGTAAATGAAATAAGTAATAATTATTGCAGCACTAGCTAAGATTTCATGACATTTTTACACACTAGTTTAAAAAACTGAATAATGATAAGTACCAACTGAATAATGAAAAGTACATTTATGGCATGTGTCCACCACAAATTTGCTCGTTTTCCACTGTGTGGTACCAGCCCGACTCGCCGCGACTCTACTTGCCTTTTTTGGTTTTCCATTGGGAAAAGTTGTACCTGCTACCTGGTACTTTTTTTTGGATCACCAAGCGAACTGAGGCGATACTAAAATGTGACGTGAAAACACGGCAGACTGCTTAGTGGTCAGAGAGAATCGTCACTATTCACTGCATCATCTTTGCGCTCATGCCAACCGGCGGGAGTAGCTCGAGAAAGCCAGATGGCCGTCCGCTCACAGACCCCTCTGGTCACACAGTCACACAGTCACACAGTCACACAACCCACTGCAGCAACAACGGTTGAGGAATCACAGCTGTAAGATTTTCGTACCGCTTTTCTGTCTTTACATTCTTAGTAATGTTGAAACTCTTTAACTTAAATCAAGAGACAGAATAATCTGAATAGACCAAACAATTATTCAAGAAACCAGTAGGTGAAAATAAAGCACCATCTAAGTCCCCGGGCTTTTTAAACCAATAAGACTTTCTCATCATCCACACGCTAAACTTATTTTATAAGTATAAACATTTGTTGTAGTAATCTAGAAATATCAACATTATTTTTCTTCTTTTCCAGATTGCATTTACTTTCATCCTTTTTTTATTGGTATCTTTAATTCTAGACCCTAAATTTATTATCACAATACTATAATTTATGATCCACTGTCTTGCTGAATGTGTGTGTATTGACAGTGTGTATGATGAGTCACAGCCAGATGATACCTGCGGAGAAAAAAATCACAAGTCAGTCACTATTTTATCTGTAACTGTGACATCTTCCTGAAAATTGTTTGTCTTGTTCAGTCAAACCCCCGGGTGTTTAGAAACATCATCCTTAGTTTCCTTCCTAAGTTTACTTAAAGTGCCAACACCATACTTACATAGCCCAAAGGTGATTATTAGGTAACAAAAGTTCAAACAAAGTGTGGTTTTACTGTAGCACCTCTACTGACTTCCAAACCGTGACTCTATTTTGATCCAGTATCCAACCCATCCCCCATCCAGAGATTAACCTCTTCAGACCAGCTTATCCCCAGTTGGGTCAATCATTACAAACAAATTATGCCATGTGTGCAAACTTTGCTTAAAATGCAGAGAACTTAACTTCTACTGGAGATCCCAGTGTGTCATAAGAAACCAATATGGCTGAATTTCGGTGAAATGTGTATAAGATGATGGTTGAGATATGTGGAATGATGGCAACCATACAAAATGGCATCTTTAAATATTTTAACCAAGTTATACTGTACCTACTAAAAATATTATTTCTAGCAACATAAAGGGAAATATTTTATTACCTAGACCAACAAATTTCATTTCCTCTCTCCACCCTCTTGGAAGGACACAGTGGACGAATTGAACAAGGTAGCCCTCCTGGTGATCCCATTTATTTTTCTCATTGGGGTTATTAAAGTGCACACAGCGAGGGAAACTTTGCCAAAGAGGAAAACAGGCAGATCGCTCGGTCTGTGCTCAATCCTGTGCAGAATTTTTTTGGGGTTCCAGGGATTTGCAGAGGACATAAAGAATAAGAAAGGAGAGCAACAAAGAAAATTAACCCGAAAACAATGGAATAAATTCCTCTTACATTCCCCCTTACATGCCTTCTTGTTTATGTGTAGATACAGAGGAAGAATGGGAGAACAGCACATATCCCATTGTTACTGTGTTATTATAGAGTATAGGAGAACAGTGGATACTTTAAATACAGCCCACACCCCTAATATTACTGTGTAGCTATAAGATTTTTACAACTGTGTGCATAGTTTATTCATCTTGTGCAATGTGTTTAAAGACTTATAATAAATAGGCCTTCTAGGCTCCTCTATACCTATTTAACATTTAAGATTAGCTGTGTTTGATCCACCTTCATATAGTATATTACTGTATTACTTGAGAAAGGTGAGTTGTTTTCTGCTCCAGCCTCGTCCTCAATAGCTGCTGCAGTGCAGGGTGAAGGAATAATAGACTGGTTTCTCTGCTTGTTATTATTCTAAATCATGCAATGAAGTATTAGAAATGCATAATAAATCCCAGAAATGTGCCATTCTGAAGGTGGGACAAAATCATTTGTATTTATTGAAATTATATCACAATTGAGAAAAACATCATAATGAATTAACAGATGCCACAGGGTGTCATTCTTTATTTACCAGCACTGTAAATTGTAGGTACACAGCATTTTAAGTTTAATACTTGCATTTTGCAAACCAAAAGAAAAGAACATAATCAAACAGTTGTATTTGTTGAAATGTAAATAGTTTTATTAATTGCAGAATTTCAGCCCCTGTGGTACTGCTCTTTATTCTGGATTTTCTGTACCTAAACAAATGTATGTGACTGCTGAATCATCTGATTGTTAAAGTATTTGGCTTTACATACAAAGGTGCCTTTGAGGGTGAACTGATAAATGGCAACTCATCTGTTGATGATCACTGTGAAATTCTCATTCATTGTTCCTTGACCATGAACTCCAGGATATAGCTGTCCACTAAGACTGTGCAGTATGTAGCCTAAGGAACAATACTTGTGTTATAGCTGACTTGGGCAGTGAAATGTTTTATTTTTTAATTTATGTGGTCCTGGTTGTCCACAATTCAAATCAAAAATGATGGAGAATTATGGAACAGGTCAGACATGCATACGATTTAGAATGTGTAATGTGTAGAGTATGCAGCTAAATAAATTTCTGTTTAAAAATATAGGATTTTAAAATACATATGAACGGCTATTTAAGGCATAATTGATTGTTTTTCCAAATTCCCATTTTATTAGAATTATCATAACTCTGTGACATTGTTGGACATTACTGAGAATAAATCTGGCTACATGTACAGACAACAGTCGTAATTGTTATTAATCTGAGATCTTCACTGTGTAATTTACTTAAATGATGCAAACAGTACATATGCGCTAAAACACAAAAACAAAACAAAACTAGACTTCTGCATAGGTGCCATTGTAAAAGAATGGCTTGTCTGTCACACAGTGACCTATGACCTCTGGTGTCCATCTCTGGATCTTGAGCTTGTTGTCCTTTCCCGGCCGGACGATGACGGTGCTTCTGGACGCCACTGAAGGGTCTTCTTTGAAGAAGTTGAAGGGTCGGAGCAAGAAGCCCACTGCGTTACCGGGTGTTGTCGTGTTGGGGATGTCTTCTGAGTGAGGCACATGCAGGAAGCCGACTGTCACCCAGGCCACCAGGTCCTGCACACAGGAGAGCAAACAGTACATTAGTTAGAGTGGGACATATCACAGGTGATTTTTATCTTTTTGAAAGTGTCAGCATTCATGAGTTACCATGATGGAGAGTGACCAGAAATGAACAAATTTTAGGAAGAGCAATCTTAACGTACTAACATAACCTCTAAGAAAAACACCACACCCCCAAATGTTAACCACATTTCAAAGAATCCTTGCATCAGTAAAA
>NW_025732385.1:0-6576 GCF_021292245.1 Micropterus dolomieu
TTGATTGGGGGTGTCTTGCTAATTGCCTATAATTTCCACCTGTTGTCTTTTCCATTTGCACAACAGCATGTGAAATTGACTGTCAATCAGTGTTGCTTCCTAAGTGGACAGTTTGATTTCACAGGAGTGTGACTGACTTGGAGTTACATTGTGTTGTTTAAGTGTTCCCTTTATTTTTTTGAGCAGTGTATAAAGCAAGAATACAGTGTGGGAGTGCAGATGTTGAAATTTTAAATATCAGAGAGTGAACAACAAGCTGCTCAGTAGGGTGGAGGACACGAGGCTCCTCCTCTGCTGTTGTAACAAAACAACTTCCTGCTTTATAAAGCTTTATTTCTTTATTTTTTTCAGCTTAAATTAGCTTGAAACTGCAGAAAAACGTCGAGTATAAGCCTCTGCATCCAAACTTTCGGTTTAGTTTCCTGTGACTCCTTCCAGAGCGATTGATAATGAAAGCATCAGGAGACACTTAAACTGGAACTTTACAATACAGAGTTCACAAACTAAGAGAATATTTCTCAGTTTTATTTTCACACTTCAAACTTCAACAGAGTTTCAGGCTGAGTGCAGCTTCCTCTTTCTGCACTCTGTTTTTATAACATCTAGTAAACTTCCTCTGGTCTGGTTCTGTGGTCTCGTCTCTGTAGCAACCAGGAAACACAATGACTCTATTCACACAAACTGCACTAAATATATGAACATGACTCGGAGAGAGAAATCTAATGAGAAAACAGATCATTCAGAGTTTAAAGCTCTGAGTTTAACAGCAGCTGAAACACTTTGCCTCCACATTTGGGATTCAAATCAGTTTTTATCTTCTGCAGACTGTAACATGAGGGAGTTTATCCTGCTGCTGCTCACAGACAGACAGAGAGTTAAAGATTCACTGCAAAATGGCTTCTTATGAGGAGTCTTTTCAATGTGACTCAGATCAGCGGTTTCCCCTGATAGTTCCTCTGTAGTTGGTTGTGCTGGTAAAGATAACAATGAGGTGTTAGTTTCCAACTTACATTGTGTCCCTGAAAGTACCACTGACACACTGTAAGCTGTGTTGTGATGAACTGTTGCTCAAAAACAAATTGTTACTAAAAGGATTAATAGTAAATATTTCTGCAGGAATCAGCCTGTCATGTTACATTCAGGTCACAGCGTTCAGCTTCAGAGATTAAACACACCTGCTGACAAACCTAGAGTGAACCTACCGTCTGGTGTTTCCAGGTAACGAGATATTTTTATATATTGTTCAGAAAACCAGGAGCTAAACTTAAATATGATGACATGAGAGACACAAACAGCAACATGACAACATACCGATGGGAAAAATATATATAACCCTTCATGGACATCAGAGGTCATGAGACAAAGAAAAGTTCCCTTGTTATGATTCGTCACACTGACTCTTATTTATACATTAAACACGGCTGGACAGAAAGATATAAACACGACCCTGAGAGAAAACCAGTTAGCAGCCACAAGGTGAAATTTCAGATAAGGTGTTTAAATAAATGATGAGATCAGGTTTCAGTGATCCCGATCCAGCAAAAGCCTCCATGTTAACAGCTGCAGTCAGTCTATTTATTCTGTGTTCTGGAAATTTATCACAGCAGAACATTCGAGTCTGTGTTGCTGCAGGGGGAAAAACTACGATGACCACAAACACAAAGCAGACAGCCACAGCTATTCAAAGTGATTCTGTCCCATAGATCTGTCCATAGCAGTAGATGAGATCATGTTTATATACAGTGTTAAGTTCAGTCTGACAGAAACAGTATATATGAAGATCTGAACTCTCAACTTGGTGTTTGATAAATAACTTAAGTATCTTCAGATATAAATGAATAAAAGAGCAGCAGTCTGTTCTCATGTTAGTTTCTACCCAGCAGCAGTGAAGACGAAGAACTGAACCCACATCCTGATTCAGACTGAGACGTGGGGGTGGGGAAGTTACAATGAGCTCAGTGCTGCTTCATACCAAACTCCACCCTCTGAAAGTCCTGCCATTTTGTTCTGATCACAGAGACGGGCCCAGACGGATGATTTCCTCTCTCAGCTCCAGAGTAACATTTAAGGAAAGTTAATGATCCTGTTTCAGGTTTATTGTCTCTTTGTTACATCTGCTCTATAAGCAGGACGCTGTTCGAAAGTCAACAAATAACTGACATTAAGAAAGAAGCCAGACTGGACTGTGAGCTACATGTTTGTTTAAAAAAAAATTGTAGATTAACTCTCTGGGGACATAACGCTTACATGTGTGTAACTTGATATATGCATACCGGTATAGTTTCCAGCATCCAGCATCCACAGGTTCAGCTCTGATTATTTCTGGTGAACAACTGGTGGAAAATTACTATTAATCTGACAACTGTAGGTTAATTCAGTGAAGCTTTATTGGCAAGAAAAACACAGGTTTACATTCAAATAAAAAAAAAAGACATGTATTAATAGGTTACTCAGAAGATTAATATTTTACAACATGAAGCATTTAGATTTAACTGTCAACATTATGTAAAGTAGTTCCACTTAGCTAATAAGTGTGTACCTTGACTTTAATAACATTTTGAAAGCAGGACTAAACACACTAGTTTTATATTGTGGTAATATGTAACACACACACACACACACACACACACACGGTTCGTGTCTACTAGGGAACCCTATAATGGCAAATTTGCAAGAGGGTCCAACAGACCTCCACTGTCAGGCCGGTCAGGACAGGAAATACATGAAAAAACTACCAAATAAAAGCGTGCGATTTGACAGGAAACTCATTGAAAAATTATAAAGTTCAATCACGTAGACATAAGGGGAGGGCTTTTGCCGTTGATTTATATTTAATTATTTAGTCAACATTGTAACGGGAAACTAGTAGGCTAATTCCTTAAATATAGCCTATTAATTTGAGCCTATTCTACTTAGCACTTAAGGTGCCAATGTAGCAACAAAGCCCACTGTATATGCGTCAATCCTTCAACTAGTCACAGTATCTTTTTATTTTTACACAGGCACTATTTATTTATTCTGTCACAATAGGACATTAACTCCGTCCATACAGCTAGCCACATCAATTCACAGAAAAACATAGTCGTTCATTAAGAGTGTAACTTAGCCTCTCTTCCAGTCTTCTTAAAACACACACACACACACACACACTTCATAAATTTCCCTTTGAAGAGTAGCCTAATATACTGTGGCATTTTACTGCTGAATTTAATAGGAAAAAACGGACAACTGTGGGAACTGGACTACTATATGACAAATTTTTTTTTACAAAAAACGAACATACAGCAGCTTCATACAGTCTATGAGTAGCTTAGGTTATCCAAAGGGAAAAAAAATAAATAAAAAAAATAAAGCTAATCCTGCTACTTCAGGAGCTAACGCTAGCCACCGTTGGCGTAGTCCAACGTTACCTATGTAGAACAATACTTACACACGTGTAACGTTCTCCAATTTGTGTGATTTAGATGTACAATATTGACAGTGGTAGCTATTTTGACGGCGAATATGTGCATTCAGACTTTACTCAATGTTTTGGATAATGCTAACCAGTCACCTACCGATGTCACGATATGTAGAGTAGCGAAACAACCGAGAATGTGGGGATGTGAAAACTGACTGTCCCGAAAGAGGAGGTGGCCTGATGGTGGAGGTCTGCAGTTGGACCCCTCTCCAAATTTGTGGGCCTTGTTTCCTCAATGTGCACGGTTTAACTACTAATAAGAGTAGATGCAGTAAATACCTAACTTCCTTAAATCAATTTTTTCCCATATTAAATTTGACAGTTCTTTGTGTGCATCTCTCTCCAACACACACTCACACACGCTGCTGCGTTGCTGCGCCTAAACGCAGCAGTCTAAAGTAAAGTACTATCATGGATGGATTTTAGAGTTGGACTGCGTCACCTAGACTTTTTTATTTGCAAAGTACAGAAGTCAAGAGAAAGTTATAAGGAGCATGGCCAGTGCCGTCACCATTTTAAGGAATAAAGATCATTACAGATTTTTTCTTGAATTATGCTCAGTGCATGCTTTGTTTTTTAAAGATCATAAAACCAGCACTATGAAGAGCGAACACACCACCTGTCTGTGAAACATTCCCTCCTTGTCTCTTCCCTCCTTGTGTCCAGCTGTGTGACCTGCAGAGCAGAAACAGGTGTGAATATTCAGCCTCACATAAAAAGAAAACCCTTTTATTTTAACATCTGCCACAGGCTGTGTTAAACGGACTACAGAGCAAATAAAAAATTGAAAAGTTGGTATACTAAACAACGCTGCACAAATCTGTCCAACATAACGATGTCAATGTCGGAGACCCACCTTCAAAACAGTTATTAGCAAGCATGTAAGGAGCCTAGCTAATAAGGATCTATGTTAACTTTGGAAAACAGCTGTCGAAGTTATGACACTGTATAACTGGTAGTCAACAGGTGTGTTTGAGATAACTGGCTGACTTTCACTGTCTTGATAAATAGGGGAATAAAAACAGCACCGTCAAGTCAGACACAATCTACCTCTGGTAGACTGCGTAAACTTAGAACAATGATCAGGCCTCTCACGAGGTCTAGTGATGTTTTGCAGCGCAGGTGTTGTGCCGAATTCTGCATGCCTGCCATGAATTGCATACACCGCTCAGGAGGTAACGCTCTTTTATACTGAGAAAAGAGGTGGATGCAAATTTCCAAAACATCCGTTTTGCCGAATTGTGCGTTCACTTAATTCACTGAATCTCAAGAAATGGTAGCCTAGTTTTACTAAGTGTAATAATATGTTGACGATTCTTAACATTGATAAAATATATACTGATAATTTATCACAATTGATGAACCCCACAAAGAATAATATAGCGTTTAAAAGCAGAACTTTAATGCATTTTCATGATATTCTTAGCACGTATACAAAATTCAGGTTAGCCGTTCAGCATACGTTACCATGGCGATCTACCACGGTAAGAAGTGACCCACTGTCGAGGTGCTGAAAACCCCAAAGTTACCTGGATAAGCTCAAATCCTGCTTTGTGGTACAGAGAGATAGAGAGACACTCTGAGCTCGACACACTCACCTGGATCTGTCACTGTCAGATTAATGATGATGTTGATTTTGGGTTCGTCTCTCCTGCTGTTTGAGTTGTTTTTTCTCTGAGTTTTTTTAAGACCATCATTCCAGCAACAACAACAGCAACAAGAAGCACAGAAACTGTCAGGCCGACAACATTTCTCTCCTGGCCTCCTCCCTCCTTGTCTCCTCCCTCCTTGTCTCCTCCCTCCTTGTGTCCAGCTGTGTGACCTGCAGAGTTGAAACAGGTGTGAGGTATCAGCTGTCAGCAGGTGAACAGAATGTCAGACATTATCTACTGCACTTTGATCACATGACTCGTAGCAGCTGTTTCCTCTAAAGTCTCATCAGCAACATCTTTCTAAAACACAAACATCTGATCTGTGATGTTTCTCAGCTCAACTACCAGGAAGCAGCTTCACCTGAGAGACAAAGAGACACTCTGAGCTCTACACGCTCACCTGAGAGACAAAGAGACACTCTGAGCTCTACACGCTCACCTGAGAGACAAAGAGACACTTTGAGCTCTACACGCTGACCTGAGAGACAAAGAGACACTCTGAGCTCTACACGCTGACCTGAGAGACAAATAGACACTCTGAGCTCTACACACTCACCTGAGAGACAAAGAGACACTCTGAGCTCTACACGCTCACCTGAGAGACAAAGAGACACTCTGAGCTCTACACGCTCACCTGGCTCTGTCACTGTCAGCTTGATGGTGCTGATGGGTTCAGTTGCGTCTCTCTTTCTGCGTCTTGTGTTGTTTTTCACTCCAATCCAACACTCATATGTTCCAGTGTCCTTGATGTTGACGTTCTTCAGAATCACAGAAGCGTCTCCGTTCTTCATCTCTGGATCTTGAAGCTCCACTCGACCCTCAAACAATGAATTCTGGTACTCTCCGTTTGTTTGATCAGGGCTGAGGTAGAAGACAAAATCATCTGACTTCAGGTCAGTTCTGATCCACTCTATCACTGTGATCTCAGCACCTCCGTGACTCTGACACTGAAGAGTGGCGTCCTCTCCAGCCTCCACTGTCTCCTTCAGCTCCGGTGGCTCTGAACAGAAAGAGAAAAGCCTCCAGTCAGGACTTGTAATGTTTCCTGTTGTTCAAACATCTTTTGATGGAAGCAGCAGAGATCAGGTCTCTATAAAACAGCACATGTGAACTCAGCAGCATTTCAAACCCTGTTCTCAGACAACTTGAGTCCCAGCTGCAGAAAGGAGAGACTAACTCCTCTGCTGCAGCTGCACGCTGACTTCATGTTGCTCATTTCTACAGCTGTCAGTCAAGTCGTCCTCCGCACCATCAGACAGGAGACATTTTACTTTCATCTGCTTTCTGCTTGTTTGGAGATTATTGATTATTGATATTATTTCCCATCTGAATACAGACATCAGCATTTCTGAGCCTGAACAAACAGCTGAAATATTAAACATGTGAAGTTTATTATTTCCTAGAAGCTTTGAATCTTTGTCCTTGTTTTCCAAATGTGTCCCCAGTCTGTCCGTCCTCTACTCA
>NW_025732386.1:0-6553 GCF_021292245.1 Micropterus dolomieu
GCCAATCAGATCCCTCCTTCGTGTGTCGGCAGGGTAACTGAAGTACGAGGCTTCACTGACGCCCAGAAGGAGGAGTACTTCAGGAGGAGAGTCAGTGATGAAGAGCTGTCCAGCAGAATCATCTCACACATCAAGACCTCCAGGAGCCTCCACATCATGTGTCTAATCCCAGTCTTCTGCTGGATCACTGCTACAGTTCTGGAGCACATGTTGACTACAGAGCAGAGTGGAGAGCTGCCCAAGACCCTGACTGACCTGTACTCACACTTCCTGCTGGTTCAGATAAAGAGGAAGAAGCAGAAGTACGATGAGGGACAAGAGACGAGTCCACAGGAGCTGACGGAGGCTGACAGGGAGGTTCTTCTGAAGCTGGGGAGGTTGGCATTTGAACAGCTGGAGAAAGGAAACATCATGTTCTACCAAGAAGACCTGGAGCAGTGTGGTCTTGATGTCACAGAGGCCTCGGTGTACTCAGGAGTTTGTACAGAGATCTTCAAAAGAGAGAGTGTGATCTTCCAGAAAACAGTCTACTGCTTTATTCATCTGAGCGTTCAGGAGTTTCTGGCTGCAGTCTACATGTTTCACTGTTACACTAACTGGAACTCAGAGGTACTGGAGGACTTCCTGGGAAAAGGCTGGAAATACAAGAACAGTCACTCATCTCTAGATGTCTTCCTGAGGAGAGCCATGGAGAAATCCCTTGGAAGTAAAAATGGCCACCTGGACCTGTTAGTTCGCTTCCTTCATGGCCTCTCTCTGGAGTCCAACCAGAGACTCTTAGGAGGCCTGCTGGGTGAGACAGACAACAGTCCAGAAATCATCCAGAGAGCCATCAACAACCTGAAGGAGATGAACAGTAATAAGATCTCTCCTGACAGAAGCATCAACATCTTCCACTGTCTGACGGAGATGAACGACCACTCAGTACATCAGGAGATCCAAGAGTTCCTGAAGTCAGAGAACAGATCAGAGAAGGAACTCTCTGAGATCCACTGCTCAGCTCTGGCCTACATGCTGCAGATGTCAGAGGAGGTTCTGGATGTGTTGGACCTGCAGAAGTACAACACATCAGAGGAGGGACGACAGAGACTGATTCCAGCTGTGAGGAACTGCAGAAAGGCTCGGTAAGTCCAGATGTAATTAACATTATAAATCAGTGTACATTTGTGTGGGTGGCGATGGTGCATTGGATAATATACATGCCTTTGGTGTGAGAGACTCAGGTCATTCTACTTACATCTAATAATTGTTGCATTTGACAGTTTTGTCGTCTGTATATCTTCATCTGAGTGATGAAGCAACATGCAAAACTGGTAAAACACAGGGACTTTAGGTTAAGTTTCATCACAGCAGTATTTTATCACAACATATTGCAGTATTTCACAGTAATCAGTGAATGCAATAAAGTAATTATTACCTGAGTAGGTTCTGCACTGTCTTATATCATCAGACATACAGAGACATACCTGATTGTTTACCGCTATGCTTCAGAGTTTGAAATAAGATCTGTTTTATTTTCCATAGAATATATCCTATCCTTGCGGGTCTATTTCAAGTACTATTTAAAAACGATATAATAGTCTTTGGTGATAAATGATCCAAATGTCCAGCGAGGTGCGGACAACTCGGCACAACACTGGTGAAGATGGGGCTTCGTCTCTTTAGCAAGTGTTCCTCTTCTGCCACTACACACAAACATCCTACGCTTAGACAAGAGCACAGACTCCCCGTCCTTAAGGGTTAGAGTTACAATTTAGGATTTATTCATACACTTTAAAAACAATTATAAAATGCTTTTTTCTTTTTACATGTTTAGTGACAACACTACATGTTGCAATTTATATTGTAATAGACGGTATGTTAACTTATTGGGAAAAAACGGTTTCTATGTAAAATCAGACATTGAGCACCCACATATTGCCAAAATGGCATGATCCACATTTCGCTGCAAAAGTTTGACTGTCAAATCAGGCTCTGTCCATCGAAGCACCAAATTATCAACTCTTCGGGATCAGTCCTAGTAAAAAGTGCTAATAAAGGATTATTATTATTAAAGTGTAACCTCTCCTGAAGCAGTCACTATTGTTTATTTATGTGTCCTGAAAGAATTCCTGGCTGTGGACTCTCAGAGACTCACTTTGAAGTTGTGGCCTCAGCAATGAAGTCCAAACCCTCCTATCTGAGAGAGTTGGACATGAGCAAAAACAAGCTGCAGGATTCAGGAGTGAAGCTTCTGTCTGCTGGGCTGGAGAGTCAACACTGTAGACTGGAGAGTCTGAGGTCAGTTCACTTCTTGTAATGAAAAGTTGAGAAATGAAACATTTGATTTTTGAAGCTTTTTAGCTTCCACAGACTCACATTGTGTTCCATAAGTCAGTGGAGATGATATCAGTACTGATGAGGCTGTAGAGTGTGTGAGGGATATGAATGAGGGTTGAGATGAATGGGGCAGTGGGGGGTGCTAATGCTAACAGGGAAGATCTGATGATAGCAGATAGAAACAGGCTGCAGAAAGTTTGAGAGAGACAGGATAAATAAAGAAAAGAATGACATAAGTGCAGCTCAATAAAGGGGAAGTTAGGAACTGTGATGATTATGATATTTATGATATCAGAAGTGTAATTACTACCAAACAGTTACCACAAAGCAAGCTCAGTTCTTGTTCTCCTCTGTGACACCACAATGGTGGAATGAGCTACCACCTGCCATCAGAGTACGGACGTGCCTCTCTAACTTCAAGAAACTCAGCAGAGAACACTTCCTCTGAGAACACCTTCCTTCCTGTGATCTTCTTCTTCTGTCTCCTTACATATCCCTTGTATTGATTGCACTATTACATTATCCCTTACTTCTTTCCTTAGGTATTTACCCCACTGATGCCATACGTACTATTAGCTTTTACTTGTATTTACTGCTGCTCTTAGTAGTATGTATTGTCACTTGTAGATATCTTACTATATTGATGCTTTATTGATGCTTGCATGTTGTTCTTGAAATGTAAGTTGCTTTGGATAAAAGCGTCTGCCAAATGAGTAAATGTAAATTTACTACAAAAAGATCGCAGGTAAGACCAGTCATAATGGTTGTGATTTAGAGCAACAGACTTTAAATAGTTTTTAAAAAGTTTCTGTTTTCTAGTAAAACAAACTCTATTTAGGAAGAGATGTTTGGTGATAAAGTTCAGTAAAATTAGGATCTTCATGAAGATTAAACTGTATATTAACCTCACAGTTCCTCTGGTTCTGCTGCTCATTAGAACATGTCAAAAGGAGCAGCACTCTTCAACAAACAAGTAGTGCACCTTCTGAAAATCCAAGAAGTGATAATTATGAATGACCCATTATCATTAATACTTTTTGTACATACCGACTCTGAGAAGTTTTGTCAAACACGCTGAGGTAATTTTTACTATGTTGCTAGATGCTGATTTTACTCATTTTTATCCTGTATTTTATCAAACATTTTACTTATACTTGTTTTCTCTTGTATTCTATCCAAATACTCCAATAATGCTGTCGTATTTGCACTGCATGCTTTGTGATTTATTATACGTGTGTACCTTTAAGGTTGCTGTATTTGTTTAAAAAGCATTGTATTTGTTTTGCTTGTATTTATTTTTTCTCCCATATTTCATGTTTTCATTTTTTTTTTATCTCCTATCATTTATTTTTTATTCAGATTGAGGGGCTGTCGTTTGTCAGAGATCAGCTGTGCTTCTCTGGACTCAGTTCTGAAGTCCAACCCCTCCCATCTGAGAGAGTTGGACCTGAGTGAAAACAACCTGCAGGATTCAGGATTGAAGCTGCTGTCTGATGGACTGCAGAGTCCACACTGTAGACTGGAGACTCTGAGGTCAGACACCATTTTTTCCTTCTGTGCTGCGATTAATATGATGTGAAAGTTGTGGTGACACTATCAGTGACAGGGGGTCACACACTACACTAGCTGACAACAAAAGTCACCCAACAACTACATCTTGTCTCAAAAATCACATTTTATCAAGAACACACATGCAAGTGACACAGGAAATGATGGGAAACTATGCCTGTAACTGGAATTGTTTACTATTATCAAGATAGACAACGACAAAGAAAATGGGTAAAAGAATGAATTGTCATATGCAGGCAGCAGGGTTGTCTGGGCTACAGAGATAGTTGGATGCGAGTAAAAAAAATGTATTGCAGTGACAAAGTAGCTGCCTGCTCTGCTAGCTGCCTGCTCTTATTAGTTAGATGTGGATGTCAAGTTGTCCAAATAATTAGCATGCTAGATATCTGTCTGGCATCTGCAATGCATCGGTTTCCATTTTCTAAACTTGTACATTGTGACGTCATGAGAGGTTTCCCGAGCCGGTTACGGGGTGGCAGTGACACTGAAGGCGAACAAACAGTCAAAAAATAGGTTTCCAAACAATAGTAGGCTTTATTTTTCCTCGTGGCAAACAAAACACAAGTTGCTCAGCCTCTTTTCCTTAAACAACTGTCCAACTTAAAGTGTTGCATCGGAGAGTAAAAACTAAGCTCAAATGAACACATTAAATAAATATGGCTTTGTGGTCAACACAACATCAAACTTCCCTTGACATGGGTTGTCCTTTTGCGACCTGTCTGGTGACTCTGAATCCTCCTGCAGTGCGCTTCAGGCTCCTGTGCTCCTCTTAACTGGTCCCTCATGCTCTCTCTTTGTCCTTCCTCAATCACGTGTAAAACACCTGCAGCCGTGTGTGGACTGTCTAGGGTTTGTAGTGGGAGTGGCGGCCATCTTAGAATCATGAGGCTGATGTATTCTGGGAGATGTTTTGGGATTGGCGGCAGCCATCTTGAAGCATGCCACCCGCCCATATGCCGGAATGTAGCGCCCCCCTACCACCTGTCCCCTGGTGATGCCACAACATTTTAAACCTTCTTCAGCTCTGAACAGATTTCTAAACACTAAATGATTTTAAGCAGGAACATTTTCTTTTAATGTTACATCATTTATTCTTTATTCAGATTGAGTCACTGCAGTTTGTCAGAGATCAGCTGTGCTTATCTGGCCTCAGCTCTGAAGTCTAACCCCTCCCATCTGAGAGAGCTGGACCTGAGTCTCAACGAACTGCAGGATTCAGGAGTGAAACTGCTGTCTGCTGGACTGCAGAGTCCACACTGTAAATTGGAGACTCTGAGGTGAGACGCCATGTTTTACTTTTGTGCTGAGATTAATATGGTAAAAGTTGTGGTGACACTGAACTGCAGACATAAGGCTAATATTATAGTGTTCTAAACTCAGTATCTTAATGCTAAAGTCTGCGACAGTAACAAATATAATCAGTATTTGCTTTTTCCAACATTGTTTTTAAGCTCTTATGTGATGCTTATACTGACTAAATAGTTTAAAGTGAAGAAGCTTTGATTTGATGACTAACATAACATCATTTATTCTTTATTCAGACTGAGTTGGTGCAATTTGTCAGAGATCAGCTGTGCTTCTTTGGCCTCAGCTCTGAAGTCCAACCCCTCCCATCTGAGAGAGCTAGAGCTGAGTCTCAATGACCTACAGGATTCAGGAGTGAAGCTGCTGTGTGGATTCCTGGAGAGTCCACAATGTGGAATAGAGACTTTAAGGTCAGTTTACTGACTCTGTTTCTACTGTAGATCTCATATATTTAATTATCAATTAAACCTAATTTATGTTCATACATAAACTTACATCCATAAAGTTGTAGATTTCCTGTTTTTTTCTTTTAAATTTCATGTTTTCTGTACCAATTTTAGTCTGCAGTCACATAGACTTCTGTTTCTTAAAGAAAATATAGAAAAAGTGATACTGGACATCAAGTGTTCATCCCACAGCTTCACACGGGACACCATATCATTGTTGTCAGGATGAGATTTAGCGCCAAATCACAACAACAGTTATCTCCCAGCGCTTTTCATAAAAGAGTCAGGCCAGGAAAAACTTCCTTTTAAGAGGCAGAGAGATGGAAGGCAGCCTACACAATATACACACATAGAGGTACAGACCGTAAAGGTGATGTTGCTAAAGACTAAATGAAAAATGGTACAGATATTTATAGTAGTGTTAATGGTAACAGTCGTAATGTTAATGATTATAATAACAATAATACCAATAATTAACAAAACAAAACTATAAAAAAACAATAATTGTAGCAGAGGGTGTTGAGCAGGAACACAGGGGCAGCAGGTGACCCGCAACCACAGATCCAGACTCCACAGCTCCAGAGCCAGAAACACCTGCAGGAAGTGATAGGAGGAGAGAGGAGAGGGACGAGAAAGCACAAGACTACCAGAAAGGGGAGAAGTTGTGTTAGTAACATGCAATAATGGGATGAGGTTGCATACAGAGGGAGAGAAAGTAGAGGAGAGAGGAGCTCAGTGCATCATGGGAAATCCCCCGGCAGTCTAGGCCTATAGCAGCATAACTAAGGGATGGTTCAGGACTCACCTGAGCCAGCCCTAACTATAAGCTTTATCAAAGAGGAAAGTCTTAAGCCTACTCTTAAATGTGGAGATGGTGTCTGCCTCCTGAACCCAAACTGGAACCTGGTTCCACA
>NW_025732387.1:0-5421 GCF_021292245.1 Micropterus dolomieu
CTGACATCCACTAATGTTGACTGCATAGAGCTCAGTTCCTAATATGGTGTCAGTTCCTTACAGTGAGCCTTTGTGGTTTGTTTCAGAGGAAGTGGACCTAGACAGTGAGTCAGATCTCAAAGAGAAAAGATGGGACTCAGAGCACCAAAGAGTCTATTCACATGATCATATGCCGTGTTTTCTACTCTAACAGTGTTATATGCCAGGAGGCAAAATGACTCGGTCCCTCCTTGTGCGTCCACTTAAATAGATAAACGATGCCCTCTAAAAACCCCATTGTCTTCTGAAGTTGAGATATAGCTGTACAGGAAAGTGCCAGTGAGGACCAGAAGTCTCCCACAAACAAGCCTGCTGTGTGCTCTGTGTGGCGGTGACGTTTATGTATGTTCACGTGTGAGAACAGGAAATGGCTTTCCCCGGGCCTGGAAGAGAAGTGGAGTCATAGGGTAAAGAAAAGTTGTGAGGGGAGGAGAGCAAGAGAAGGAGCGGAGAGCTGTGTGTTTTTGACAATCGATTGTTGCTCGCACATGGCAGGTCCAACCCAAGGATATGAGGATGTTTTCTTGAAAGTTGAGTTGCTCAAAGAAAAAGACAACTCCCCTTTTCTCTGTAATAACAGAGTAGACTCTTGTGGCTAGTATAGCGTCATTGCTCTGACCACAGAGGAAAATATCTGAATGAGCCATGCCCTACTTCTGGTGTCTTCAAACAGCTGTAGTCTTTGAAACTTGTTGCTTTCTGTAGTCAAACAAAAGTGTGTGTGTGTGTTAGTTAATGGGTCCCCTGCAATTTACTGTTCAGAATAGTCCCCTGAAGTCCTGTTAGCAAAGTGGTTTGCAAGCAGGCAGGAGTAAAGCAATACCTTGGCTACTGGCTCCTTTATGAAATGTGAGAAGAAAGAGGGCTTTTAGTGGGGTGTTGGAAGCCACGGGCCAAACCACTGCAAGCTGCAGTTCCACTAGATCACCAATCTGCAATTAGGACTGCTAACTCACACTGTGTGTGTTTGTGTGTGTGTGTGACTGAGTATATTGATCACAGCACAGCCCCCTTTTCTATGATGTCTCTGTTCTTCTTTTTCTTTCTCTATTTTTAAAGCTCCAGAAATTAGCCAGGTGACACCAAAGCTCATTAGCAGCAGTCTGGTCGAATCCATCAGCCTTTCTCTTTCATTACCTGTGTGTTTATCACTTGAGCCATCACTCTGTGCTCTCACCTCATGCCATTTAACAGCTCTCCCACCCAATCAAGCCCTAAAGGAAAACTCTAAATGCCTCACCAGACAAAGAAATACTCCATGGAAACAGATACTGCAGTGTGGACAGGCGACGCAAGACCATTTCATTCACTTTAACAGTTGACCAGACCGTTCCGTTACTTCGTGAAGATCCCATTCAGGATTATTGTTAGCTGCATAGCCCTACCAGCTAGCACTAAGCTAATTAGAGGATGTGATTTCCATGTTTTACTATTTTGGGTGTCTATGTTTCACATTTGTGTCCTGATAGACACTTTTGGTGGCAGTTTGGTGTGTGCAATGTGCTGACCACCATCTTGTTATTTCTCCCCTGATGACAGGTGCAGGATAGTAACGGTTAATGAATGTCAAAGCAGGGAGTGGTGGCACTGGCAGCACCAGGCACAAATCTGATAATTTACAAAATAAGTTAAGATATATGAATTTGAATTTAGCTCTTACTGTTGTTGGTTTTTTCATGTTATTCAAAACACCCCGTTACTTTGCGTTGTTCAAAGCTTTGTTTTTGGGCGTCTCTCCAAAACTTGAGGATTATTTTGAAGCTACATTAAGGCTGGGGAGAGGAGAGGCAGTTTGTAAATTGTTTTCCAGTAAAATGTGTGTGGTTGTCTGAAGCAGCAGGCAGTCATAATGATTTCCAAAGGGCCTCATCTGAGGGACCAGCCTGCTGAGTAGAGGACATCTCTGACTAATGAGCTGCTAAATATATCCCCCAGTCTCTCCTGTCTTCTGTTGCTTTTGCTTCTATTCCTTCGTTCAGTTCAGTTCATTCTTTATTTCTTTGCTTTCATTCTGTGTTTTTGTTCTGTCTTTACTTTATTGTTTGTGTTTTGTATTTGCATTGTCAAGCTGCCTCCTCAAAATCTTGCCAAAGTACATATTCATGTTCTCTTTCTTTTTTGACTTTTTTGTCTCTGTTCTGTCTCCCACTTTCTTCGTCTGTCTTGTGTTTTTTCCCTCCCCTCTCACCTCCTCTTTGATGTGTGCTTTTCAGGCCCACTGAAACAGTGTGGGCTGATTTTTCATTACACCCTTAGTCAACTGCAGCATCATGTTGAAACAAGTTCGTCAGCTTTACACATAAAGCACCGAGCATCCTACACACATATGCTGAATTTGCCAATGGTTGAGGCATCCACACCACGACAGACAGTGAGCAATCATGTCAGCTCATGACGCAGGTACAGCATGAGTGGTTTTCTGTTCAAGAGTATGGAAGGGTAAAATACGATCTATTGAAGACAAATTAAGGGCTTGAGGGTTTATTCATCTCACCAGTTTTCTGTGGCTTTTACCATTTTCCCACAATGACATTGGAAACATTTTAAACTGTATATTGATGACGAAAAGTGCAGAAAAACATCAATGTCTTGCTTGCAGACTAAGGAGATAGGAGTTGTTCACTAACCTTGGTTAGAAATAAAGCTTCACTTCCTGTAGCTGCTTCACAATAAACCTTTGTAGGGGTTTCAAGGCTTTTAATGTGAAGCAGTAGTAAATGTTTAGCTTGCATTAGCACTATCTTAAAACAGCATTTACAACTCCAAGCCACAGAAATTCACATGTTAGACAGCAGTTTTTAAAGTACTGCCAGCTGGATATAACAATGCTTTTGCTTCTTATTAAATAGCTCTTTCTGTTTAGCCGCCTGCATGACCATCAGTTTAGCATAACAGCAGCTCAGTTGAGAGCGGCAACTAGCGTGTTTGGACTGGTGTTATATTTTGCTGGGAGTACATGGTGGAGTACACAGTGGACATGTCTCAATATGTCAAAGTTGTAGCGAGACACCGGAAGTAGGGCAACACCATACTGCGTCAGCTTTTAGTTTAATCTACGATTACCGGTGTAATGATAAACCATGGTAAAATTCCCGGCAGTTATTATTACCGTACACATTTTAATTACCATGATAACCGGGTTCAGTTACCGTGCTATTATAAACTCACGGTAAATACTGTTTAGCATCAACGAACACTGTGATTTTTTCAGTCACTCTGAAGTCTGGTCGTATTTTAGTTTGTATGAGAGCGCTAGGGAAACTTGATTGAAAAAAATAACCTTATAGTGAAAGCATTGTGAGTTAACTTTTAGCTTTGGTTTGTCTGTCTGACTTGCTAACAGTTTGTAAACTTTTATGGAACTGTGCATGGGCTCATTGCATTACCTATAAAATATAAAATCTTGATAATGCACACTTAGATGGTTTTCTTATGTTCGCAAAAAGTATTGGCTGGTATTTTATTGTTTATGCAAACAAAATGGCAATTTTATTTGTAGTTTTCAATATAAAACTTGTTGAAATGGTTTCAGTGTGTATATCAGTACATTTTAATATTTTTCGGCACATTTTTACAATACCAGTAGATAACCATGATAATTTTGGTCATAAGCGTGAAATGAAATTTATATCTATATTATATCTATACTAGTTTCTTGCTAAATAGTGTATCCAAAGTGCATAAAGGCTGCTCAAAAACAGTCAATCTCAGGTAGCAGAATAGACTGCAAAATAAAGTAAACCCCGTTATCTGACTTGCTGATTCTGAGCTAAAGGGTTGGGCTAGGCTATACATGCGCTATCCTGCCGCATTTAGTTTAGCTTGTCATCATTGTTGGAGGTCGTGTAAAGCTCTTTTTCCTTTCAGCAGGAACGGCTCCATCACTGCTGTCTTATTTTTAGGCCATTTCTGCAATTTCTTCAATAGATGTTTAATTGAGATTGTAAATACAGGGAAGAGAGGGCATGACACTACACAATTCATAATTCTTAGCTGATCTTCCTCCAGAGGGAAGTCAGAACATAGATATTCAGAACAGCACCCTTGGAGTTGTTAGGGATTAAATGCCTTCTTTGAAGACCTCACTATTATGCATAGTTGCTGACTCGTAGACCTGAGCCTGGGTTCTCACTTAAAATATGTTCTCCCTAGTTTCTGTACCTCCCTTTTGACACAGCTAGAATTCAGCTTTTACTGTTTACGTACAGGCCTTTGGTTTCATTTTTGTCAGCAGGATTAACATTCAATATTTCCTGTCTACTTCTCATTATTTCCTGTTTTTGTTTTGTTCCATTTAGTCCACTCAAACTGTAACCAGTCCATTTGATAGAGTGTTAAGATGTTTGTTGGCCAGTTGGCTTAGCTCCATTCTTAGCTAATGCCCTCTGTCCTGATTACATCATCTGTAAACAGCTCGCAATAACAAACAGCAGCCAAATGGTCTTTGTATAGGCTACATTGGTTTCCATTTGGCTAACTGTGTCATTTATAAGAAGCATGCATTTCTCTGTATGTGTGATCTACATTTTCACATCTATTTGTATAGGTCTGTATATTTATAAATACATTATTTAAATTTAAATTTAATTTAAAAATAATGACAAATGGCACAAGCTATCAAATCCAAATACCTCTTTAAATTGCCAGCTTAGTCTGACCAACAGCCAAAAAGCTCAAGTAATAAGTTTACAATGAGAAATAGAGCAATGTGTGCAACCTTTGGCATTTGTGAAGCTGTAACCTGCAAGCTGCAATCAATCAATCAATCAATTGGATCTAATACATTTTCTGTAATCCTCTCACTAACAGTAGCTGCTTTTTTTTAACCTTCTGGCCCCATCATGGTCATTTTTGATCTTTTCAGTTGTTATTTCTTTGACCATTTTGGCTTACTTAATGGAAATGGTTTGTAATTTGGCAAAGTTGTTAATTTTTGGATTTTTTTTTAAATTTTGATCCCATGTTGCAGAATATGTGTATTAAACACTGATTATTTTCAATACCGACATTTAGTACGTTTCGATCAAAATTGATCTCATTAACGCCCATTAAAACGTCATGTACGCCTCGCGCCGTCATTAATTAATGAATCATGACTTATGTTGAAACATACTTTTATTTTGAAGGAAAAACATAAAATTTGTACTGTATAGTGTTTTCCACCAGATGGCGGTACTATTTTGGTAAGCCCTATGGGGGGATATGCATGTTATTTTCCTGGTGTCCAGTAGGGGGACTGTTGACTGTTATGAATCATTTTTACGTCTTTGAATGATCTAAAATTATGTTTCAGAAGATGTGTGGGTGTCTGGGAGTGACGTGAGTGTGCATTGATAAATGTGTGTGCGTGTGTGTTTGTGTATAGGGCGTTTTTATCTAAAA
>NW_025732388.1:0-7968 GCF_021292245.1 Micropterus dolomieu
AGTGATTGTTTGTAGGAGAAAGGTTGAATTTCATGATCTGGTTTTGACAAACTGCACTGATCATACCTTGTGTCATTTTTTTGCTGACCTTTTTAGTATTCAATACCAGACAGAGCTTTGATGGTAATCAAATCTAAGTTTATTTGCATTCTAATAAAATTGTTCCCATTCACTAAAGGATTTAACAGGCAGTAATGAAGCAGTCTATTGTTTGTTCAGGTGTTGCCACAAACAATTGAGCTACCTATTTAACTTTTTGCGAACTGCCAAACATATACTCTTGGGCACCTATTAGTAACTGTGCTCTTACTACTAAATTCTTTTTTTAATGGGAAAATATGGAGTTGCCTGTTTTTCAGTTTGCCTATTCACTGTATTATGCATTAGGTGGAGATGGAAGAAAGATGAACACATGAGAAAATAGTAGTTGGAATCATTTCAATGTCTATCACCTTGTATTTTGGGCAGCTGCTTGACCCTCTTTAACTGCTGTCATGTGCTCAGTGACAGTGGTTAAGTAGTGCATGCCACATGGTGAAAAAAAGGCCACCTGCAATGAAATAATGATGTGGTGTAGGAGGGGATAAGACGTGGGTGGAACTACTTTAAGAAAATAAAGTTTATTTGAGCAGAGGTGCCGTTTGAGAGAAAGGTAAAATCATGAAAGTTGTTGAACCTTACAAGTCTCACAACACAGGGTTGCAGTTCTTATGCAAAGCATTCAGCTAATAAGAGGAGTCATGCATGCTAACGAATGAGCTGTTGTCCCCAAGGGATTTTGCACAGCTGTTTCCACCTGCTGAGTATATTCTCCCTTAACTTGGCTTTGTCTTCTTCCTTTGAACACAAGAACATCCTGATGGCTATAATTAGCTCTGTCACTCCGCACTTATGTACATGGAGCATGCTGCCATTCATTTCTCTATACTTCACACACTACACCCAACCACTCAAGCAGTTGTTTTCAAGCTTTGTCAGTCATTTTTCATTTACATTCCCTCACAACCCTTTCCTCTTTTATTTAACCTTTCTGTAATATTGCACTTCTATTCCCTATTCCCTTTTATTTTCATCCATTCCTGTAGTCGATCAAACTTTATTTTTTGCTTCAGATGATAAAGACTTCAAATTGATGTTGCAAGAACTAATGGCAATAATGACTAAAGTGCTGACCTGTTCCATATTGAGAGGGTCACTTGGTTTCTAAGCTGCCAGATGGGCAAGGTGTTCACGCAAAAATTGAGTGATGAAAAGTTGTGTGCCCCTGTGTGTGGGTGTGCACACACCTTCACTCAGAAGGGTGTAAAAAGATAGACAAACATACATATTAAGTTTTTTTTTTGAACGCAGTGACACTTAAACAAATACTACTAAAAAATATCTACTAATCTACTAATTATTGTCTATCTTGAAATGTAACTGTAACCTAGGTCTGCTATTAACAATATGGTGGTGGTAATGCAGATACTTTATGTTCAGAAGAAAATACAACTAAGTTGGAAAGACAGCTTCTGGTTTCTCAGAAGGCACGCTATAAAATGTATACTCTAATTTGTCACCATAAAAAAATATCACTTATTGGAGTGCTGTAAATATAGCTCTATTTTAGTATCATGTCAACCTCATTTGCTTGGTGTTCACTACCTACTGAGTGTCTGACAGCTCAGATGTTTTTGGTTGTTTTTAGCTAATCTGTATTTGTGCGTGTGTATGTGTGTGTGTGTGTGCATGTGTGATTGTGTGGTCAGGAAAGGTGGCTTCAATATTGGCCTATGAGAGTTCAACACACACTGCTACTGTTGTTAGAAAACACATAGTCGTATCACCTTTTAAACAATGTCAGTGTGTGGTACATGGTGTGTAAATTTAAATGAATCAATTCATCATTTAAGTTGTCATACGAAAACAACAAAATAGGTCAGCTAGCCCTACCAAAATCATCAGGTGAGGTCTTTCCAAATGCCAAAACATAATTTAAAAATATTTTACCATATAATGCATGAGTGTAAGAAACATTTGAGCTATGAGCTATTTCCTTCCTCTCATGCTAATTTAATATTAATAGTTGCTCCTTTTCATTTATTTTTACATATGATTCCATGGGTCTACCTTGCATAAGTGAGAACAGCCCAAATCAATAAGGCCTCTAGCATGCAATGAAACAAGAGAGAGCTGTAATATCTTATTTATGATGACTGCATTTGGCCAGCAAGGTGGCTCAGTGGTAAGTGTGGTCAGCTCACACTAAGGAAATTCTTGTTTGCTGACTATATCCTTTCTATGTGGAGTTCTTTCTGAACAGGTTTCTTCTGGGCGCTCTTTTTTCCTCCCACAGTCCAATTTGGTCACTCTAATTTGGCCACAAGTGTTAATGTGTTTGCCTGTTTACATGTGTTAGCCCTGTGACAGACTGGCGACCTGTCAAGGGTATACCATGTCTCTCACCCAATGTGTGCTGGGAAAATCTCCAGCCCCCTGCGAGCCTGAACAAGATAAACAGTTTAGAGAACGGATGCGTTGATGTGTTTGTGTGGCCACAAGACAAATACCATTAGAAATGTGTCACTATCCTAATACGCTCTGATTGCACTGTATGTACTGGTTCCCTATAAAGTAAAAAAGTTTATTTTATCTTCATGAGAAGGAGCAATAACAGAACAATAATTATTTAACACCCTGTATACATTAATTCTAGCATGATGTCTGCAAAGTAGCCCATAAATATACCCTGTGTCATCCCTGTGTGTTGGCCCTCTTGGATAACAACCCACAGTACTTCTGTGGATTTAGGCAGCCTCAGTTGCTTCTCTCTCTTCATGTAATCCCAGACAGACTCGAGGAGGCCACACTATCACTTCCAGGACTCCTTGTTCATCTTTACGCTGAATATGGTTATATTTTGCTGTATGTTTGGGGTCATGCTGCAGAATGCATTTGTAGCCAATCAGATGCCTTCCTGATGGTATAACATGATGAATAAGTAAATAAGTACTGTCAGCACTGAGGAGACCATTAATTCTGACCAAATCCCCAACTCTGTTTGCAGAAATACAGCCCCAAACTTGCAATGAACCTCCACCATGCTTCACTGTTACTTGCAGACACTCATTCTTGTACCGCTCTCCAGGCCTTTAGTGAACAAACTGCCTTCTGCTACAGCTAAATATTTAAAATTTTGACTCATCAGTCCAGAGCACCTGCTGCCATTTTTCTGCACCCCCACCTGTGATTCTGTGCATAGTTGAATCGCTTGGACTTGTTTCCACGTGGAGGTATGGCTTTATGGCCACAAGTCTTCCATGAAAGCCAGTTCTGACCAGACTTCTCTAGACAATTGATGTCTGTTTTAGACTGCCAGTACTGAGCTAATGGTACAGCTGGACATTCAGATTGCGAAAGAAAGTAATCGTGATGTGTCTTTCATCTGCTGCAGTAAGTGTCTTTGGCCAACCACTGTGTCTATGGTCCTCAACATTGCCCCTATTTTTGTGCTTTTTCAAAAGATCATCTGGGAACCCCTGTCTGCCTTGAAATTTCTTCCTAGGAGAGACCTTGCTGATGCAACATAACTACCTTGTGTCTTGTTTCCGCGCTCAGTCATGCAATAATTTTTGACTGTGAACTGTCTTCAGCAACCTCACCTTGAGGAGTTTGGCTGTTCCTCACCCAGTTGTATTCCTCCTACACAGCTGTTTGTGTGCTAGTCAATGATGTGTGGATTTCTTTTCTTTTGTATGGCCTTATGGACTATCACCTGATTGTCTTTAGATTTATGTTGTTTGGTTTTAGACTGCCACATCTTCACTTTATTGGATTTATTTTGTTTTCTGGACTATTCTTTTTGCATCTCAGATTGACAGCTACACCTCCTCTGTAAGTGTCACTGTTTGTTTAATATTTTCCACTGATTATACCTCTTCCTCGTTAGTGTCTGCATTTGGCCCAAATACCCCAGTTTCCTGCGTCAGCAATATGTCTGACCCTAACACACCTGATGATATGCATACAAAATCTCTGACTTTGTGACTTTGTGTGAGTGTACCTAGAAGAATTAATGGACTTAATTATTAATTATTAATAGGCAAAGGGTGGTCACACCAAATACTGATTGATTTTAGATTGTTCTTCTATTCACTCACTTTGTATTGGGTTAATTTATAAATATACTATATTAACGTGCTATTTTTTAAATGGTAAATGGTTTGTACTTGTATAGCGCTTTCTAGACTTCTGGCCACTCAAAACTACATTACATTCACCCATAATAATACACTGAGCCTAAGTGCTCATTACAGAAACTAACATTCACAGACTGATGGAACAGCCATCATGTTCAGTAGCTTGCCCAAGGCACTTAGACATGCAGACTGTAGGAGCCGGGGGATTGAACCTCCGATCTTCTAATTAGTGGGAAACCCGCCCTACCTCCTGAGCCACAGCCAAATTTTACTAATATTTTTGCACATTACTTAATGTTTGTAGTATCACTGACTGTCTGCTAGCAAGAAGATAGTACCCAGTATATGTCAAATATATAGTATAATATATAGCACAAGCTAGCACACAACTAGCTGGTAATTGTAGCTAATGTTAAGACAGAGATAATTTATCAAATCCTGGTCACCAAATCTCTAGCACAGTAATATGGTATGAAAAGCCTGAATAAAAGTGTCAAATCCGAGATTGAAATGTTGTCTGAGTAGGCTGAGTTACCATCAATCTACCAATGTCTATCTTTATTTTTATGTGTCAAACGTATCTTTTGTGTGGTCCTCACATTATTCAGTATATAACTCAGTTTAGCAATATATCATGTAAAGACAAGACAAAGAAGTCACATTTGTGACAAAGGGGCAATGAATGATGTTAAAAGCTGACTGTAAATCACAGAGCTGTTACTTCACCTTTCGTCAAAGCAGCCGGTGTACATACTGTGAGGATGTAAAGCTCTCTTAGAGTCAGATGACACTATTCCCCTGTCTGTAATGTGGCTACTGTGGACACATTAGTGGGTATTTGCCCACTTCTGGGGCAATGGGGGAACACATTTTGAGCAGCTCTGGAAATTCTGGAAGAAGTTTTGAAGTTAGGGGTCAACTGAAGGTATGCCATTATTTTCCTATTTGTATTTCAGCATTAGCAGTCGAAGCAAACATGTTGCATTTGTCTTTATGCATTTTTAGTTGGGCTGCCACAGTCTTCCCATCCCAGCAGTCCTCCCTCATGCTTTATTCGAACCCATGATCTTGCCATTAAGGAGGTTACTGATTTTCACAGATTAGATACATTTACCTTTTTAGATAAATACAAACATTAACCTTATTTATTCATTTTTTTATTTTTATTTTTTTAACTTCTGCTTCCTTGACATAAACCTCACACCAGACTATTGAAAAGTTCAGTAGATAAAATTTTTAGTTAATTTTAGTTTTTAGTTGTACTCCAGAAATATTCTGAGAGAAGGTATTCCTCAGTTCCAATTTATATGATAGCTAGTGACAGGTTATAATTTTAAGAACAAAACATATTACCTGTTTGACATGATGCAATATTATTAGCGTCCCTACCAACAATCTGAGGCTGTGTTGCACACATCCTCACCTGACCAATCATGTAAGAACACTTTTTTTCCCCCAGAGTCTTTAAACTATGAACTAACTGTTACCAAGCCTGCGAAACTGACTCAGCTGACCATCAGTGTGGACAAACAAAAGGTCAGTTTTACCAAAAAAATGGTATGTCACCCAGCTTGCCACAGTGGATATCTGGATTCTTGGTTAGTACCATCCCTAGTAACTAATGGTACAAAATGAGGATATCAGAAAGCGGACAGAGATTTTAGTCTTGTTAGTGATTAGGAGTGGCTTGATTATGCATATACTGGCAGAAATTGCAATGTCATTATGGGATTATTATTATTTCCTATCTTTATTAAAGTGTGGTCTTTCAATTTGAGAGCATGATTTATTGATTTCATGTTCAGATTTGTAATGCTTTCTCTCAAAGCCCTGCCCTCGCATTCAAACAGCCCCAGCTTGCGCTTAGATTCGTTCTGCTTCTGCTCACTGTGTGCTGATTTCCTGCGCTCCAGCTTCAGCCCTTGTCCTCTCGCTGAGGCTGTTTCTGCGTGCTGTGAAACGTTTGCTGTCAGTTTTCTGCTCTGCTCTGGGATTTTTTGTGCAATAACCCTGTCAAAATCCCCCAGTCAGTAGAATGCCAGGTGTTGTGATGACCAGTGAAATGTCCCTGCCTTGTTGCATGCGTGTTCACTTTACTTCTTAGAGCGTCCCATACAGGTGGTTTCTCTTCAACTGGGTTCATCCACTCCTGCCCTCCATGGCTTTATTATGTACGTCCTTGCAGTTATAACATATTACATACACATACTGTGTAATAGTAGCCATATAGCACACCAGCCTCTCATCAGGGTGCTAGAGGAGAAAACATTGTCACCTCTGTGACTCAGTCACCGCCAAAGTCATGGACAGGTAAGTAAGTTTTTATTTTAATGTTGCTGTTACTTACTTCAAATTGAATTGATAAAGTCATATTTGCAGCAAAAGAAAACATCCAGAGCAGAAATCTGAGAGCAAAAGTTTACTCTAATGTGCCGCAGAATGGTGTCACAAGCTCAGTCTGGTGCTAACAGTTTTTTTCTGCTAAATGCAAAAATATCGCTACACAGCGTTTTCTGTTTCCCTCTTGTACACAGAGAATCTCATTATCTTACTTGCTCGCAAAATAAATGATGACAAAATTCTAAGAAAAAAAAAAGTAAAAGGATTACACCTTCTCGTAAACTCTTTCAAGGGAAATGTCTCATTCAATTCCATATGTAAAACTTTGTTCCACATAACACCATATTCCTTAAGGTTAAATGAAACACATTTAGTTTTAACAATAACATACCAACATGCTAACATTAGTATTAGCAATGGGGACTTCCTCCCACCAGGGCTCATTATCCAGGCTACCACTCGATGTTCCTACTTTTACAACAGCAATGGCAGCATGAATATTACCTTAACTGCTAACTGAGCAGATTACACTTACTACAGTTGCTAATAAACACTTACAGTACCTCACATTGCCACAGAAGTACAATCTAAACATTGCCTGGGCCCAATTTACTTAGTTATCACCAGCTTACCTGCAAAATACATAAATATCACTTGAGGTTGACAGCGTTTGCTGTTTCCCTCTGATACACAGAATTTCATTATCTGACTTGCTCATGCAAGACTTACATGTAACTTCTGCTACGCATGCTCTGCTCGTGTAGCGACACTTACATCTACTGGCAATGAACTGATACTACTTCCTAACCATGACATAACATAACACATAACATAGTACCTTAATTTCTGACTACAATAAACACTTTCTCCACATGAACATATATGAAACATAAGGAAACAAAATACATACACATACTCCTATCTACACATGAGTTATTGTGCCATACAAGCACACAGAAACAGTCTAAGCAGGAGAAAAGATAGAGAAGGGCTGAAGCTGGAGTACAGGATATCTGTGTAAATAACAGTTTATCTGAGTTCAAGCTTACAGGAGCAGATGCAGAGCAACTCTAAGGGCAAGCAGGGGCTGTTTAACTGCAAGAGCAGGGTTTTGAGGGAAAGCATTACAAAATTTGAATGTAAAAGTCATGCTCTGAAATGGGAAAAATCATGCTCTTGAAAAAAGGCTTTAGGTATGATAATACAATATATAGCATGTCATTGGTGTACATATAGCTTTATTGTGTTGTGTACAGATTGCAAACTGCAATCCCATTTATTCTCTCGTTAATTTTGAACACTAGGGACATATCCATGCACATGCAAGACTTGATGACTCCCGAATTGCAGATACATTTGCAAGAGACAAAATCATTAGTGATATCACAGCTTTCACTTCTATCTGTAATTAAATGTTTGTGGAAGAGGTAGATATTAAAATATATCACAA
>NW_025732389.1:0-5042 GCF_021292245.1 Micropterus dolomieu
GGGAGAGATGGAGACAGAGGGAGACAAATAAGAAGAAAGACAGATAGAGAGGGGGAAAGAAAGAGCAATGACAGAGATACAGAGCGAGAGAGAGATCCCTTCAGCCGTGTCAGTATGCAGAGTGGGAAGGTACAGAAACAAATGGAGACAGATCAAAGAAAATAACGATGTATGGGGAAGAGAAGAATAACTGAACAACGATGGGGAGGTTTGTGAGAAACAAATGGGGTGAAAAAGAACAGAGCGGTAGAGAAATCGAGAGACGGCAAGAAGAAAAACCCTGGGCAGAGCAGAGGGTAGGACAGGAAGAATTACGTGTGTGTGTGTGTGACTGTCTGCATAACTTCAGTTGTTATTGTACCACACAGCTATTCTGCCATATAAAATACCTGCTGCATGCAAAGCACAAGCCATGACGCATATCATATTAAGTACTTAAAGAATTTTATGATAAAAATATATTGGCAATTCAAAACAGAGTGTATGTGTGAGAGAGAGATAGGTTGTAAGAGAGGAGGAAACATTTAGAAAACATTTGAAAAGCATGCTCTTTTGCACAGATGAGACAGATGCACAAGTACTAATTACTCATTTATACTCCAGCACGCTAACTTCTTTGACCAGTTCTCTGCAGGAAAAAAAAATATTTTCAGCTACATAGTAAGCATCTCTAAATCTGTAACTGAAAACTGGAGATTTGTGCAATACTTGTTTGCCCTGCGGGAAAGCCCTGAAACAAAAACTACAACTTAAAAAAGGAAGGTGAGTTTAAATACAGCGAGCTGCTGATTAGGCTCATCATAATCTGCAGCCTGAATGTTTGCTCCATTAATTGCCACTGTATGTGAAGGGCAAATTTATCAGCAGCAAAACATAAGGAGCCTCTACTGGCAGGCTGAGCTGGTCTATAGCTTTAGGGACACGAGGCAGGAAAGAAACAGCAGTTTGGTGGCTGTTTGTAACAATCTGTTCTTTTGCCTTAAATGGGTTACAATATGTGTAGGATTTGAAAGTTAAGAAAACATAACTATTGTAAATTACTATATGAATAATAGCCATTAACTAAACAAACAAGCAGTGGTGAGAGACAAAACACATACGGATTGGGTGCTAGCTAATATCTTAAAGCCAGGCCTCAATCAAGGAGGTGAATGAAAAGTCAAGCACATAATTTGGTCAGTTATTTGGGTTAGAAATCTGTTCAGACACAGTGGTTCCCAAACTGGACACGGGCCCGAAAAGCCATTGCAGTGGAACATCACAGGAAGCAAAGGTGAAAAAACCTTTTTCATAGCAGACATTTTGAGTTGTCTAACACAGGTGTAACTAATGTCATTATTAATCGGTGCCTTCTATTGCAATAATTGCTGGTAAGGAGACATAATTTCTGTTATTAGTTCCACCTCTGCTTTTCATGCTTCGACAGGTCAAAATGCTGCTGTGAAAAAGGTCTGTGACTCTGATTCATTTGGGAACGACGAAGGAACAAGAGGGCTCTCATGACATCTCAGCTGTCAAGATGCAGGTAAGCAAAATGTCTTCAGAAAGCAAAAAAAAAACAAAAAAAAAAACGTCAACACCAATATTGCAAGTGTAGGAAAAGAAACAGGTGATGCTAATCATCAAACAACATCAGTCAAATATGAAGACGGTAGAGAAAGTTGCAGTTAGTGTGCTAGCCCTGACATTTAGCTTACAGTAAGGTCTTAGCTCGTGGTGTTGTTAAGTTGTTAAAGCTAAGTTATCATGACTTGACAGTATTTTCTCTCTCCTGCTTATTTAGTCAGCGTTAAAGTAGTGAGTGAGAGCCAGGGATTCCCGTCAGCTTGATAATATCGTTATCGTGAATTCTTTTGGCCATGATAATCGTGTGGTGAAAATCATCAATTGTTGTGACAGGCCAAATGTGAATTCAGGGATATCACTCTGTCCAATCAATGTCACTTTTTTTGGTACAAATACAAGTGATAGCAGGTGCACTGGAGAGGTAACAACAAGGAGGAGGAGGAAGAGGAGGAGCAAAATGACCTCCAGCAGGCTACTGGTATGCATGTTCCAGACCAAACTGTCCGAAACAGTCTCCATGAGGGTGGCATGAGGGTTTGACATCTTCTAGTGGGATCTGTGTTCACAGCCCAGCACTGTGCAGCTCGATTGGCATTTGCCAGAGAACACTAGAATTGGCAGGTCTGAACATTGGCTACCTGTTCTCTTAACAGATGATGGCAGGTTCAGACTTGTGATGAAAGTGAAAGAGTCTGGAGACGCTGTAGTGAGCGTTATGCTGACTGCAACATTGTCTAGCATGATGACAGTGGGTCAGTGATGGTCTGGGGGGGCATATTTTTTGAGGGTCTCACAGACCTGGGATGAAATCCTCAGAGCCATTGTCAGAGCTTATGCTGGTGCAGTGAGCCCAGAGGACACCATCCCCAGTCTCATCAGGAGCATGCCCAGATGTTGTCGGGAGTGCACACAGGCACATGGGGGCCATACAACATGAGTTGTGTCATGAAAGTTTTGTACTTTGGATTCTAAATCACACCAAAAATCAATTGGTTTGTGATTTTGGTTTCTACTGACCATTGTTAAGTCATTTTGTTCTCAACAAATTATACAATGTACAGTAAAATTGTAAAAGTTTTTTTGAGGAGTGTAGTTTTTCCTCAATTGTACACTTCCATGGGCATTTACAAAATCAGCAATAATTTTATTCATCAACAATCATCCTTAACAAAACAAATGAGCTTTAGGGAGGCAGAAGTCTGGCGATAAATTATTACACAACACCTACAATGAGAGTAGTGTTGAAATACAGTTGTGCAGCAGGAATCAAGAAGGTGTGTTTGGGATGGTGGATTGTGGACATCTGCCTTCAAATTCAGCCAGCCATTTGCTCAATTTCCTAATCACACCAAGTGATGTCTTTTGTAAGTAATGGTTAATAGGAATATCTTGACATTGTGTAAAACACACTTTATATAATTTGCTTTCTTATCAGAAGTTAAATGATAAGATCAATTACACTCTGATGTCTGTGTATTAACTATGATGCAATGAGTCAATTAGCTTAGTTGGAAAGCTTGACTGGAAAGCTTGACTGGAAAGCGGACCAGCATATTTCCCTAAAAGTCAAACTATTCCTTTAATTTGCAGCTATTAATGTGACTACAACAACATCTAAAACCAAAGTTGCCTAAACTTTTTCCACACAAAATGTAAAAAATGGTAGCCTATGTACAGTTTGGTGGGTTGTCATAGTATATATATATATAAAATATTACATATATGTAATGTTAACCATTTAGTTTAACAAAATGTTATCTCTGTTTGTGCTGATATTGTTTTTAATTTAATTTATATTTAAAGCTTCCTTCCTTCCAAAAGAGAATCCTCTTTTCCAGCACTATAGGCTACAGTGGCAGATGGCTGAACAAGTGACAAACCACAGAGAGAACCTCTTCCAACATGTTTATCCTCCTCAGCAAAGTACCCACTTGGACTAATTCTATAGGTAGGGGAAGGGGAGACTTGTTAACACTTAACAGGTTTCAGCTTTATTACAAGTTGAAGAGTGACAATTCGGGTTGTGACAATACACTACGCACACAAGACGAGACGATGCACAACACTGGGTTCAAGAGAATGAGACTAGATGATATTTAACACTATTTTTAAGAAATCTTAATTGACGAAATATATTACTGAAAAAAGTCTTTTATTCAAGTGAAAGTCACAAAATGCAAAACTATGCAGGTGCATTTTGAAATGTTGCTTACATATTATTCTTGACACTCAGTTGCCTTTTATTGTTTCCACCGGGTACCCCAAATGCTGCCACACAAATGATTTAAAAGCGGTATGCTTTCACCCTCACACTCCGTTATGCTGATATCGTGAGACAGCTTTTCACCTCACCAAGAAATAGTCACATTTTAATATAATGAGATCTCGTGCCACGAGATCTCAACCCAACCATAGTGACAATGAAGATGGAGGAGAGAGGGTGACCTAATTCAAACTCCGATCTGTTACTCTGCATGTTTCCCTTTCCTGTTTCCTTTACAGTCTCAGAATCTGTGGATAATTCCCTACATGAATTGCAAAATCAAATAATTGATCTACACGTTCCCATGGCAATGTGCAAATTAACTGCAATCTACTTCAATCTGTTTGTGGCAGACATTGTAGTCTTTGCATTGGGGTTCCCCAGTGAGGAGAACATCACAGTGGAGGGACATAGTCAGTGACAACACACATGCCCCAAGGCTCTTAAAAGCAAAATCATGGGAGACACAGAAACACACACATACATGCACACACACATCCACACATGCTGGCAAACTATACAAACACCTCCAGCCTGTAGTTTATATATAAAATATCAAGCAGCTCTACTTTTCCATCCACATGAGCTTTTTGTGTTAGAATGAGTGGGTGTGTTAGTGTGTGTTCCATGTGCGGAGTGTGTTTGAATATGTCTGCAGGCATGTGGATGCATTCCTATGTCTGAGAAGGAACTCTGACACAGGCACGCTGTGTTGAACATTTGTTCTTTGTGGCGATTTTAATATTCATGTTGATGACCCCAACAATGTTAATGCAACTAACTTTTTAAATATGGCCACTTCTTTTAACTTCAAACAACATGTCAAAGGGCAAACACATAACCGTGGTCATACACTGGACTTGGTTTTTACCCTGGGTGTCAGCATTTCCTCTGTGGAATTAGTGGACATGACCATATCTGACCACAGATGTATTGTTTTTAGCTGCGATTCGCCTGTTACTCATGCCGCCTCACCAAGCTCCGTGTGTTCTTGCATCTTTAAATGAACAAAGTGTTTCAAAGTTTTGCGCATTCTTTCAGAGCCAAAGCAAACACCTGTCTGATTCCAACACCAACAATCTGGTCGATCACTTCAATCATATCTGCTTGTCGTCACTAAATATTACTGCTCCTCTAAAGGTTAGGCCTACGTCTAAAGCTAGTAAGCAACCCTGGATAAATGACAGCATTCGCAGCCTCAAAAGGGAATGCA
>NW_025732390.1:0-4733 GCF_021292245.1 Micropterus dolomieu
GGCAAGTATATTTGTGTGTCATCAGCATAAATATGAAAAGAAATGCCATGTTTATGGATAATATGTCCAAGGGGAAGCAGATACAAGGAAAACAAAATGGGTCCTAAGACCGACCCCTGAGGCACACCATATTTAACTGGACAGAATGAAGAGACATAGTTGTTTACAGACACGCAAAACTTCCTATTTGACAGGTAGGATGAAAACCATTCTAGAGCAGTACCAGAGATCCCCACCCAGTGCCTCAGTCTGTCTAACATGATGTTGTGATCAATGGTGTCAAAAGCAGCGCTAAGGTCCAGGAGTACAAGGACTGAGCACATGCCTTCATCCGCAGACATTAAAAGGTCATTGGTGACTTTAAGCAGGGCAGTCTCAGTGCTGTGGTACTTCCTGAAACCAGACTGAAACATTTCAAATATTTTGTTATTTTCCAGTACAGTGAGCAGCTGTTTGGACACAATTCTTTCTAGAATCTTTGCAATAAAAGGCAGTTTTGAAATTGGTCTAAAATTTATGTGCATCACTCGTATGTTGTCGCCTTTCATTCCCACAGATGAGAATGAAGCAGAAATGGCAGAGAAAGCAGCCGATGGTGAAGACGACGACGACAGCAGCAGCAGCAGCGGCGGCGGTGCTGGTGGTGATGATGATGATGACGAAGGAGTGATCACAGAGATTCGATTTGTGCCCAGCGACAAGGCGGCACGTAAGTGAGCAGTCAGAGGAGTGTATGGGGGTGCATTTTTACAAGTGTTGAGCGTAAAGACATTCATAATATCAGAGAAATATAGCTGCGGCTGGATTGGCCGCAGTTTCAGTAAGTCTGGTGTTATTCTATATTTATTCTTACTGTCAAACAAATCTCATGAATGTATCTACTAGCAAATACTGTGTGTGTATCACAGCCTGGTGTCGCTGCTTCCTCTGAGCCTTATAGACTTCTACTGTTGTCCAAAACTTTTGCACTGGGTCACATGTTCCTTCATCACCATGAACACACACATGTGGATTCATCCGCTGCTGGAAATAGTCCGTCTGTTTCCTCCTCTGTTTTGATTTAAAAACTACAGTGAGCTGCTGTTTTAGGAAATGACTGGGCCTTTAACAAAAGGGCTTGAGGCAGAGAGCCACAGACGGGAAGTCAAAGTATTGAGAGCTGCACTAACAAACACATTGCTGTGTTTTGCTCTTTTCATGGGATTTGATGTCAGTTAGAAAAATATAGGGTATTGTCAGACTTCATTTATTCATTCAGAGTCCACACATGTGTGGGGGATTCAGCAGCATCCTATTAAAAACAAAATAAAGTTAGGTTAAATATAACTTTGTAGGAAATTATTTAGAAGCAAATGTATGTTAACACAGGAAATTTAACAGAGTTTGAGTTTTCATTGGTAATTAGATACTTGAAGTGTGTGTGTGTGTGTGTGTGTGTGTGTGTGTGTGTGTGTGTTTTATATGCAGTGGAGTCCATGTTCTCTGCGATGTGCGAGTGCCAGGCGCTGCACCCCGACCCGGAGGACTCGGACTCCGACAACGACTTCGAGGGAGAAGAGTACGACGTGGAGGAGGCCGGTGAGGAAAAACTCATAAAGATACACACAGAAACATCCATACAAGTACTTTAATCAGTAAAACAAGCATCCGTGCAGAGGAAAGGAAAATAAAACGAAAGTCGCGATAGCCTATCAGCGTTGAGATTGTCCCTACGTCACCGACTGCTTCAGAGCGTTGTGTGGAGAGGGCCGGGCCGAGCGGGGGATTGAAAATCTGCTGGCCGGCTGAGAGCTGTTAAACTTGGGGGAGAGGAGCAGGGAGAAGCGCTCCAGCTTTCGGACAAATAAACACCCGTAGTCGGTCTGGATTATGCTCTGACAACTACGCCGTTTGCTCGCGGGAGGAGCTCGGAGTAAACTCCTTTTATGAAATTGGCTTTTTACTTTAGTTTATGAGATTACAACGTTGATTTATCTTCACTCGAGCTTCTCAGCAGCTAGCTTCCGTGCACATCCGGTTCCAGTGTTGTTAGCGTCGTTAGCTCTGTCGCACTACGACTTCATTTTTGTATAAAATCCGGACAAAACTGGACATTGCTGGGAGAAAAGAAAGCGAGGAGGTCGAACTACCTGGTGAGTTCAGAAAATGTGTAATATAACTTTATTCCATCGTTGTACTTTGCTGTGACCAAGTTAGCATAGCATAGCCCTGATCGATCCGAACTCCATTCAGAAAACAAACATTTTAGAAGTTGTTGTCCTGCTGTCTTGCTGACGGACCTGACAAAGCATGAATTCACATGTTTAACAAATCTGCATCATATTATATTTATTTCGGCATCAGTTTGATCCATTTATTGCTATTTAATCACAGCAAAATGTTTACTTTGGGTTCATACAGCTGTCGTAGTGGCGAGTTGTGTTTATTCGCGTTGTGTGTGTGAACACTCAGCAGTTGTCCGGCAATAAAACCCCTGCGAGGAGAGCATTGGCTGGATTAAATTCGCGTTTGGTCTGAATGCCGCATAACCCTGTGTCATAACTCATTTTAAATCTCACTATAGGCAACACAAAGCACTGCTGCTGTCACTAACCTGTATTTGTTCATGATCAGATTTTATCTTCGTTCAGTTGTCTGACAACAGAAACAGAAAAATATGTAAATGAGAAGAAATGCATCATGAATTCAGCTGCATAAAAACACAGCTACTGTGATAGCAGAGCAGGAGGAGACTGAGCTGAGGTTTAACTGCCGCCTCATACAAACATGCAAAATAGTTTTGCTACATATGTGTGAAGCTAAAGCAGAGACTAATTAAATTCATCACTAAAAAAATATTTTAAGTCATTTGAAAATAAACACAGGCATCTTATATAAATTCATATATTACATATTGTTGCTGGTAAAAACTCCAGTTGTAATTAGTTTTACCGTAATGGAAGGATTTTATCGACTTGTTTGGGTTCAGAAACTTCTCGAGACCCCATCAGAAGTCAGAACTGCAGTTTTGTGCTGACAGTATAATTTAACATGAAAAGGAAATGTTGACTCTCATTTCTGTTCTCCGTCTGTCTCTGTTTGTCCGTCTCTCCCTGGCTGTCTGGATTCTTTGGTTGCAGAAGCAGGTAAGACTTCCAGCATTCACTCACAACTAAACTCTTCTTCTGTTGAACATCTGTTGGACAATAACTCATTCACATTTAGTATAAATACACATAAGATTTTGTTTACCTGATGGATCTCGGTGGTGAAGCGTTGCAGGTGGTTCATGATATCAGTTGCTGAGATGGGAGATTGAGAGTTTGTCCTTTTTTATGCCTTTTAAATACATTTTCTTTTTAATTCCTGTTCACAGAAAGTTCTTGTTACGTTGTTTTGCTTTAGGTCGCTGAGTTAATGTTGTGGTTAAGCCGCTTTGTCTGTTGCAAAGTCCCAAATGTCTTTGCTAATGATAATAGCAAAAGTTTGTACTTTTGTTTGGCTTGTTTTGCCTTTTGTTTTATTAATGCTGTGTGATTTTACGTTTGTTGTTGTTTATTGTATTGCTAATGGGGATCAGAATTAAGAATATTGCTGTATTTAACATTTATAAGTGGTATATAAACATTTAATCAGTGCGTTATGACACACTTCAAGGGGGATCATGTAGTAATGCAAGTAGATATAATAAGTAATGTATTTGTCAATAACCAACTCCTGTAGGCAGCTTTAACTGGGGACTTCTGTATAAACAGATAATGACAATATATTAAAACAGTTTTACTACTATAAAATGTGCTCATAGCTGTGTACAACTATATTAAAGTGTTATTAACCATTTGTTAAATGTTAATATACGTCTCATAATATCACATTGCTGCTGTTGTAGTCACCGTCTCTCTCCTCCTCCGCCCAGAGCACGGCCACGCTGACATCCCGAGCTTCTACACCTGCGATGAGGGTCTGTCGGCGCTCACGCAGGAGGGCCAGGCCACGCTGGAGAGGCTGGAGGGGATGTTGGCCCAGTCAGTCGCTCAGCAGTACCACATGGCCGGGGTCCGAACCGAAGAACCAAACGCACAATTTGAAGGTTTGAGTCAAACACACAGCAGCCTGTTTTTTTCTTTTCTTTAATAATTTATTTATAACTCTTTGTATATAAAATTAAATTATAGATCAGGAATTCCCACTCGACAGACTTTCCTTCCATGTATCTGAAATATTTATCCCCAGTTCTTTACTTCAAGCTTTTCTCACATCTACAGCTGAATATTGAATGTGTTCATGAAAAAGAAATGCCTGGAATTAGGTGACATTTTTAAAATATCAAAGAGCAGATTTAGAACAGAAAGACTTTCAATATAACCTGAAAATAACAGAAAATGTTACTTAATAATAAGTTAATAAATGTTGCAGTAGTTGCATATAATTGTCCTTAAGCTGATTAAATGATGCACATTTTCCATCAAAAATGAATGACTATGGCAAATTGATGAAAACTCTGTAATAGTTGATAATCTGAGGACATTTCTAACTTGTTTTAGGACAATGAAACTATAACTTATCATTGCGTTTGCTTAGTTTTTGGGCTTTAGTTTACTGGCCAGTAAACACCGAAGGGTACGGCTCAACTTGCTTGGAACAGTTTTGTTTGTTTTTTCTCAAAAGTAGTGGATAGTACCTGGTACTTTTTTGTCTTTACCTCGACTGAAGTTCCAGGCGAGCAGAGTTGATACTGAAAGAGAGAATTTTCA
>NW_025732391.1:0-4501 GCF_021292245.1 Micropterus dolomieu
CTCTCCCCTCTCTTTCTCTCTCTCCCCACTCTCTCTCTCCCCCCTCTCTTTCTCTCTCTCTCCCCCCTTCTCTCTCTCTCCCCTCTCTTTCTCTCTCTCCACTCTCTCTCTCTCCCCCCTTCCCGTCTTCTGTCATTGCGCATTTTGAAGTATCACATCAGAAAACGTTGATGGAAACGTCAAAATTAAAAAAAACTCTACGTTTTTACACTCGCTTGAGGTGTTTTTTTGGAAAGAGTTGATGAGCTTTGCTGAGTACGTTCTGTATTTACCTCACATGTCAGATCAGCCTCTTCCCAGATGTTCCCATAACGTGCGGAAACATGGCTGGTAGCAACTTGCCCGCCTCTCTCCATTTTTCTCAGATCCATGCGACTGGTTTTGTTTCTGGTTTGCAACCTCTACTTCTTTTTCATGACAGCCAATGCGTAACGTTACTACGCTTTGCAAGATGGTGAATGCACCGTGGATGAGACGCGTGCCTTTGGTGTGAGAGACCCGGGTCACGTCCACCATTGTGTCCCTGAGCAGGACACTTAACCCCTCGTTGCTCCAGAGGCGTGCGACCTCGGACACGTATAGCAATTGTAAGTCGCTTTGGATAACAGCGTCAGCTAAACGTAATGCATAGCTGAGTTGTTTATTTATTATTTAAAAATAAAAACACATACAGACAAATAACACAGAAGACTAGTAAGGTAACATTTCATAAAATAATTCATTTTCACAATCTAAGAACATTCACACGTTAAGGCGTCTGCCTGTAAGTCTTTCATTTTGGATTTAAAAGCATTTAGCGAGATTAATTCACTGAGTTTTGCTGAGACCCCTTATATGCTGGTGTGATTCTGGCGATCTGGCCAAGTGGGAGGAGCTAGAGCTGGCAACGTCTGACAGGATCCCACTCCAGGCGATCGTTTCCGACGTAACACTAGTCAAACATCCATTTATTGACACGTCTCTGAAGATTTGGAGAGAAGTTCAAAAAGTATGCAATATACAGAACACTGCAAACTTGTTGAGGTGTGATGTGTTTTTGACAGTGATTTCTCCCCCAATCAGATGGAATACACTTTGGAACAGCAGGACTTCTATAGGTTTCTCCAAATACGACAAATATTTGAGAGCAACTCTAA
Source organism: Micropterus dolomieu (assembly GCF_021292245.1). Taxonomy (NCBI): domain Eukaryota; kingdom Metazoa; phylum Chordata; class Actinopteri; order Centrarchiformes; family Centrarchidae; genus Micropterus; species Micropterus dolomieu. Next base: position 1,137 of record NW_025732391.1, read on the forward strand.
AGGGTGTTGACATGTTAAACCTAGAGGAAGGACTGATGAAACTCTTTTGATCGGCTTATAACCACTAAAATTATTTCCAAGACACAAATGCTCCCTGGACATAATATCAGGAGAACCACACTATATATTAAAGAGAAATGGCACAGGGAAAGTAAAAGAGTTCTCACTGGGGAAGAATGGCGGACTGTCTGTCGTATACAATTGAAAACTACAAGCTCAAATCAACAAAATCTGAGCATGTCAGCAAAATCAGGCAAAACACTCCCACACTGTGGGAGATGCAGCCTGCAGACATCCGAACAAAACCGCGGCGCAGCAGCAGCCGGACTCGGAGGACTTTCCAGGTAAAATGTTATTTATATTTGGCTTCTAGGAGACGATGCACTTACAGGAGCAGTCTTATTTTGATGCAAAGATTTGTACATTCAAATTCAGCACATCATGGATGTGAAAACAGTTAATTTTTTATTTGAAAGTGCAATAAAAATATGTTGTCCCTAAAATCAGTGAATAATCGTGATCTCAGTATAGATCAAAATAATCGTGATTATAATTTTGGCCGTAGTCGTGCAGAATATTGCACACTTTCTGCGACATTTTCAATGTGATATTGCTAAAACAGTATTGAGCCAATTAATTGTGCACCCATGTCTCATTGTCTCTCATGGCGTCCTTCAGCAGATGAAGTTGTCTCACTAATCATGGAGAGTAAATACACGTTTTACTTAAAATGTGCTGCATTCAGCTGCGTTGTAATGTTACAGTATGTTATAAACATGCATAAATGTTCATATACTGCTTAGAAATGGTTATACTGGGGCATATTTTCATTGGAAGTTACGTGATGGCTCGTGTTGGGTAAAAAAACCACGCAGGTAGTTCAGACCCCGAAGTTCTTGAAGGATCCTGTGAGGTTTCCTCTGTGACTCTTCAGACGTTTGGCAGCCTCGTAGTCGGCACTGAAAGCAGCTTCTCTCATTCAGAAGGAGGTAAAAACCTGCCTCGTGGAAGCTTTCCAGTTCAGACGCTGCACGCTGGCCTGATTGGACGGATTTCAGTCATTTGTCAGAGAAGTTAGGAGCCGCTCAGGGCTCAAGTCCAGCTGCTGGCTCACCTTGTGGAGCACATGCACCACACACAAAGGCTATGACTCCTTACCTTAGGGGTTCAAATGCGACTCGTGGCTCTTTTTACTGCGTCTTCCTTTCTCTCATCGGCTGTTCTATTGACAACAAAATCACCAAATTAATTGATTGTTATCAAGTTCTGGAAATGTAATAACTTTGAATATAAACCACTCAAACAAAAACAAAAACCTCTTCTGATCCAATATGATAAGATGAATGTTTTATATGAGAGAGGGTCTCTGAGTGGAGCTGATTTGTGGTTTTTCAGAGAGAGGGTGGGGTGGGGGGTGGAAACAGAATCCAGAAACGCCATCTGGTATTTGGGCGCCGTGTGTGTGTGTTGAGGAGTGATCTTCTTCTGCGTGCCACACAGTTCTTGGTCTCCAGCCATTCGGTGTTTTGGCTGCCAGCAGAGGTGTCAGTCTTCAGTTAAAGGGAGGCAGCGCTGGGTGTTTGCTGTTTACTCGATTGGCAGAAATGGATTTTTGCCATCACCTGTTCTGTCAGGCAACCATCTCCGCCCGGCCTCCTGCTCTCAGCCGAGGAGATTCAGCAGCCCCTTCTGCATTCAGAGGATTTAGCTTTTTCCTTTCCCGTTGAAAAAAATAACTCCGACTGGGCTTTTGTGTAAAGAAAAATCAGAAACAGCTTTATTGCCACGTAGTTTTTCTCACATACAAGGAAGTTGCTTTGGTGACGAGGTGCGCAGCTATAATCGTAAACCTGCACTACCGGTCAAAAGTTTTAGAAAACCTCCATGTTTGTAGTTTTTATGTCCAGTGAAAAACATTAAATGGTTCAAAACTCTGCAAAGTTAAAAACGACGTTCACGTCACCAAAACAGACTTAAATGAAGGAGTTTTGTTCATTATTTCACTGTAGGATCAACCGATGACCAGCTGCTCTGTCTGCCTTCATTAATATTATATATAATATAAATAATATAGTCCACATAAAGCTTCTGAGGGTGGATTAACAGGCTGTTCCAAGGTGTTTACTGTAGAAATGTGCTTCATTTCCTTCCACTGCTGCAGAATAACTTGAAAATACCTTGAAGTAGTTAACTTATTATTGATCCCTGAATATTGTTTCTCTCTGAAATTGACATTATTTCTTAGCTTTGCTGCCCTAAACTTTGTCTTTATCTTCTTTGGTTATTCTGCAGCTGTGGAAGTAAATAAAGCCTTGAAAGTTAATGCAAAAGCACATTTCTACAGTAAACACCTTGGAACAGCTTGTTAATACACCCTCAGAAGCTTTGGGGGGGGGAGGGGGGGCAGACAGAGCAGCTGGTCATTGGTTGATCCTAGAGTGAAATAATGAACAAAACTCCTTAATTTAATTGTTAATTTTAGATCTGAAAATGTCTGTTTTGGTGACGAAAACGTCGTTTTTAACTTACTTTTGTACCATTTAAGGTTTTTCACTGGACTCTAATTACTTAGATTTACATACAAACCAGACAAATGGAGGTGTTCTAACACTTCGGTATATAAAAATATGGGGAAAAAAAACAAGATATACAAGAAAAAAGTTATAGTTATTTACATGTGCAGCAGATTTGTCTTGTGCAAACATTTACAGTATGTCCTGTAAAAGGGGGAGAGGTTTGGGGGGGCATGAGAGTCAGGGTCAGTGGGGGTCCCGGGTCCCTTGCTGATGCTGCAGATGGGGGAAAAAAACTGAATCCCAAAATGAAGAACAAGTCTGATTTCACACCATATGCTGTTTTGGTAGTTTTGTTTTGGGTGGCTGTGGTTCCGGAAGTAAAACAGGTCGCCCACTAATCAGAAGGTCGGTGGTTCGATCCCCGGCTCCCCCTGTTTGCTGTGTTAAAGTGTCCTTGGACAAGATACTGACAAATAATGTACCAATATCCATATTGTATGTGTTACTTATATACTATTTATACACATACTGCTGCATCACTGCACTTATATCATACTAGCAAATATCCTCTGGGTGGTATAGTCAGGACATTTCATGGCTCTGTAAAGGGCGTGTAAATGTGAAGCCAGGCTGGGTGGGCTCGGGGTAACAGGTGTGTGTGCGTGTTTTACCACGAACATTACATATGTACATTCAGATACACGGGTGCAAGTTGTTCAGACACGACTGCACATTAACAGCTTCGCCCTAATTAATTATTTCCTATCAAAGCAACGGATCGCACCAGCTGTGCGACACTGTGAAATGTCCCTTTAATCACATCAACAACACCCCCCCCCCCCCCCCCCC
>NW_025732391.1:4521-5664 GCF_021292245.1 Micropterus dolomieu
CATCAACCACCCCCCCCCCCCCCCCAACATTCCCCCAAGCTGAACCATGACGTTGTAGCGAGCGTTTTTTTTTTTTTATCTTATTAATGCTTCATCAATCTGAGTAATTATTTGATTAAACAATTAGACAAATGGAGATAAAAATCAAGAGTGCTACTTACCTCGTAGGCGATTAGAGGAGGAGGGATTATGAGAAGCAGCCAGATGTTTGCAGATCATCAGTGATTAGAGAGCAGAGCCGGGGCCTCGTGGCGTCGCGGTCAGTGTGGCGGGAACACGGACTCACATGTGCTTCAGAAAGAGGAGTCCTGAACCACGCAGAGCTGGAACATCAATGTCAGACGCGACCGGAAGGAAGTTTTAATTAATCGAATGATGCAAGTGGTGTGAAATGGGTTGGTCACACACAGATTTGCTACAGAGCTTTTTATCCTCTTTTAGCTTCTAGTTTTGGTCGTGCCGCACTCTGGTTTGGTCTCAGTGTTTCCAGCAGCACCAAACAACCTGTATAAACGAAGTGGGTGTAGTTTCTGTACTGCTGTTCTGAAGCCTCCAGACTGGCAGTTTGGCCGTCACCATCTTTGTTTTTTGAAAGCGGACGTGACCATATTTGGACGAGGGTGTGGCGCTAGCTTGCTTGCTGTAATTCGCATTAACTGTGACCACAGACTGTATATAAGAAGTGAGCGTAGTCATGGTGACGTCACCCACTGCTGCCTATACAATATCCACACAGAGGTACAGACAGTAAAGGTGATGTTGCTATAGACTAAATGAAAAATGGTACAGATATTTATAATAGTGTTAATGGTAACAATCGTAATGTTAATGATTATAATAACAATAATAACAATAGGACTAGTAACAATAGTCGTTGCAGCAGAGGGTGTCGAGCAGGAACACGGGGGCAGCAGGTGACCCGCAACCACAGATCCAGACTCCACAGCTCCAGAGCCAGAAAACCTGCAGGAAGTGATAGGAGGAGAGAGGAGAGGGACGAGAAAGCACAAGACTACCAGAAAGGGGAGAAGTTGTGTTAGTAACATGCAATAATGGGATGAGGTTGCATACAGAGGGAGAGAAAGTAGAGGAGAGAGGAGCTCAGTGCATCATGGGAAATCCCCCGGCAGTCTAGGCCTATAG
>NW_025732392.1:0-4646 GCF_021292245.1 Micropterus dolomieu
CCAACTAACTAAACTTCATCTTCTGCCTGAAATCAAGGAGCCATGTTTCTAAACGGCCTTAGCGACAGTAACTAAGGGGGCGGGGCGCCGTCACAGCGAGAACGCGGAGGCTCCGCGGGATCCGGAAGTGCTCCGAGACCAGAATCCAGACTCAGTCCAGGACAACACGGTCCACCAGTCACAGCGGAGACCTGCAGGACGATGGAGAACCAGAACCCGGACCACAGGAGCCAAACAGCAGCCTCGTGCTCTGATAGCGCCGATGTTCAGGTCAGTGTTCATGACTTCATCACGAGACTAAAGACACGAGGAAGAGTCTCGAGGGTCCGTGTATCATCCGTTCATTCTGTTGTTAGAGATCAGAGCCTGAAAACCCGCTCCAGGGTTTGTGTTGACGTGGTTTGATTTCCAAAGTGTCTCCGTGATTCCTGTTTTCATCTTGAAGAGAGGAAGCTGAAAGAAAAACTCACGAGCGTTTCTCTTTTCTTTGTTCCGAGAGTTTCCCGCGCGGCGCATGCGCAGTGAACTTACAAATATGGTTTGTCCTAGAGGCCACCGCGCAAAATCGTGATGACGTAAATCTCGCAAACCGTTTTATTCTTTAGAGGCCAACAGCAGAACTTAGCAGAAATACACTTCTGAGAATGTGTAGATTACCAAAATCGGCCGTCGCAACACAATGGAGGTTAACCCTATCAAGCTGGTCCGCATCATGTAGCCTTCAGCTGAATCGAAGCTGTTTACCGTCTTTTTGCGGACCCGCCTTTCTCTGCTTCTGATTGGCTAGTTGTCCTTAACTGCGCATGTGTAACTCCCAACAAAGATCATTTAGAGACAAGATGTGAGTGAAAAGAGGAGCTGCAGCAATGTGTAGTATGACAAAAAAATAATTTTTTTTGATAATTAAACCTTGTAAACCTGTTCTGGTACAACCCCTGAATAGGATTTGGAACCTGAAAATGAACATAAAACCAGCCTCTCTGTAACGATGCAGTGACAATGAAATTTCACATCGACAATTGTTTTTTATAGTAAACGTCGTCGATTAGGTCAACTAATCGTTTTAGCCCTACATAAGAGCGGACTCTATGGCTGAAAACCTACTTTGTAATAATAACATTTTGCTTTTGGAAGGAGGTGAGATCCCTGAATAAGGGCAGTACTTTACCATGCACTATAGAGGGAGTTTCTAAGCCGATAATATAGTGGAGTTGTCTCTCATGAACACCACAGCACAAATCTGTCCAACACAACGCTGGCAATGTCGGAGACCAGCTTTAAAAAGTTATTAGTAATGGTTTAAAGTACATCAAGGAACATCTGGCTCGTGATGCAGCCTACAGAGCATTCTCCACTAAGTTATTGCCTAAAACCCATAAGTAAAAATAAACTACAGAATGATGCAGTGTGAAAGCGGGCTGTTGCTTTATTGTTCTAAATAAACATTGTTAGTGTACAGTTGTGGTTATAGTACTTGCTTTTAATTTGCTTTTATTTTATATAGTTCCAAAGCGCAAATCTTTGTTAAAAGTTTTAAAGTTAGCCTACGCTGTCTTGCCGTCTTCCCTGGTTTCCCCCTGGTATTGATACTGGTTTTCATTCTGAATAGTAAACTTCATTCACTTAATGATAACGTTAGTTAGACTGTGTGTTGGAGATCAGTAATTCACTTGAAAGATATTTAATTAGTTAAATGGTGAACGTTAGGTTGAGGGGGTGACAAATAATTGTTACTAGTCAACTAATCAAATAAATAATTGACAGATTAGTAGCCCACGAAAATAGTCATTAACTGCAGCCCTAATGAATTGTAAGGTAGTGTATTGCGCACTTGGTATTTAAATGCACTGCTATATACTCAAAAGTACAATAACATATGGTGTGCACACTTTAAACAAATAAGTTTGCTTTTTACCTGCAGTATTCCCTTTACACAGTAGCAATAAAATATTTCTTGTAAGTCTCAACTTAAACATTAATGTAATCTAATCAAATATAAACCAAGTTATTTGCCACTGCCAGGGCATTACCTTTTATCTAGCTTGTTAAAACAAGTTACCGTCAGAGTCTAGTTTTCTTCAGGGTTTTGGGTGGCTTGATTATATTCAAGTCAATGCAAAGACGCAAATTCGCTCTGGGCAGCGCAAAAGAGAAAAGAGGCGTTAGTCGTGAAATTCACTGGTTTGCGTGAGTTTTTCAACTTGGGTGAGAAATTCCCTCGATGCAATGTTGTGACAACTTTATAATAAATAATAAAGGGTTTACTTTGAGTTCATATAGCTGTAGTATCCGAGGGCTGTGTTTATTCGTTTAAAATGCCTTGTGTGTGAACACTAAAAATGTCCAGCGGTCAAACTCACGTGAGTAAAGTGAAGCGAATATTAAATTCACTTTCAGTGTGAACACACCTTTAGGGTTTTTTCCAGGTGTCAGCAGAAACAATTTTCTTATCAGCGAGCAGCAGAAACGGTTCAGTAGCAAATGTCCCTGTTAGTGAAGTGCTCACCTCACGCACACGCCGCCTGTTGCCGAAGTTGAATTATCTTGAACTTTTTGTAGGCGACACCCCGGAAGTGTTTCAGGCGTGCCTCAAAGCATGGCGTGCCTGAAAGCATGATAAGAATCTTAGCATACTGGTATGACAGCCAGAGTATGCTTGTCAGATGGGGCAATAGTCTCTGCTCCCTTTGCCGTTAGTAACTGAGTATGACACGGGGGGTTATTGGGTTATTCTCTCCAGCCCTCTTAAACATGTATATGAATAATGAAAAATAATGAACAACTAAGAGGCTCTAATATAGCAGAGTTGTGGAGGAAAAGCTTTATTATTAAATATTTCCAACAGGGACACGTTTGGAATCATAACCATCAAGCAATACCTCAGCTATCTAATAATAATAATAATAAAGCAAGTGGCTCAGATCGATTAGCAGTAGGGCAACTTAAGTATACAAGCTCAAAGGTTGTAGCCCTTCTTGTCTTTTTGTTTTAATGGTTTTGTGACCCATGGAATATTTCCAGACTCAAGGTTGTGCCTGTCATTAAAGACGAGGCTGGCAGTGTTGGAAGTGTGGATAATTATAGGCCAATCACACTAGCCAGTGTGTTATCCATAGTCCAAGAAAGGATTTTATTAGATCGTTTGAGTATATTGATACCACAGACAACCAGTTGGCTTTAAGGCTAACAAGGTTTTTCCTGGCTCAGAATGGGCCTTTGGCGGGTGACTTGCGCAACAGTTCAGTAAAGGCAATGACTTACCTAATTACCCTTATTTCTGACCATTTGATAAACACAATATATATTATATAACATTAAATAGAAAGTATAATGTTTGTATTTACAGTATTGTATTTACAGGTTACACTTTATTTGGATAATCTGCCTACAGATAGTTGGTAGACATTTAGCTGTTTGACAAATAAAACCGTTTTCTGATATTAGCCTATTCAAAGAGGTCCAGATAGAGAAAATTGCCCGAAGCAAAGGTCCGGAACATCAAAACGACTAACTTGCGTTATCATTTAGTACCATAACGTATAGTTGTATCAAGATATGTTTTTAGTCAACAACGGACTGTCAAATCAAATTATATTTCATGTTTCATTTGATGTCAGTTTTCACATCAAACTGGAGGGATAATAAATAATAACTACTCTAATAATAAATTCTAAATTTAAGTAAACTATAATAAAGTGCCAAATTTTTTGAAAAAAAATTAAATAAAAAGTGTAGCTTGAACTGATGAATTGTGGTCTTAAACAATTTTATAATAAACACTCAACACATCATAACAAATGAACAGATGTAATGCCTCCTCTCTACCTTCTCTTGTTCAGTGAGAAACGTGAGCTCTAGCTTGTCCTGCCAGCTAGGATTGGAGATCTATGAGATAATCTGGTTCTGAACTGCCCGTGGGAGGAATGTACACATAAAAATCTGTATATTCTTGATTAAAAGCCATATGAAATCTCTTTTCGTCTTTCCTTTCGTCTCTCCAATTCGTGTGTTCTCCAAAACGTCTCTGGTGAATCTCGCGGACTCAACTTGCAAGCATCAAAATTGCACACATTTTATTGGCTGAGCAGCATCACATGAGACGATTGAAGCACACGCGATTGGTCTGTGAGTTTCCTGGTCTGCTAAACCAGTACAGTAAATTCTAGAAAAGCTGCGCGGGTTAAAATAGAAACGCTCCTAGCCTAGTTTCTGTAGATTGTTTCCATTCACTAAATTATTGTGTGTAAGAAAATTGCTCTACATGGTGGTCAGTGTCTCATTTGTTTATGAAATTCAACTTGTCTGAAATACAAAACAAAACTGTGCATACAGAAAAACGAATTAAACATTTCTAAAGTTTGCTGTAGTGCCTCAACCTTTTTGTAACTTCCCGCCTCCTCCAGGCTGTGATTGGTTGGTTAACAAAAAGTTACTATAGTGCCACTACACACATTGCTGCGTGAAAGGCTCCCAATCCCCCTGCGGAGATTGCAGTTGATCGGACTAAATGCCTAGGAGGAGTTCGTTAAAGTACAAAGTGTGTAAATCATCCAAAAATGGCCATAAAATTCAAAATGGCCAACTTCCTGTTAGTCTGAAGTAGCATGGGACACCGTAAGATAACAAACCCCCCCCCCCCCCCCCCC
>NW_025732393.1:0-4852 GCF_021292245.1 Micropterus dolomieu
TACCTTGAGATCCTCGGGCAGAGGTCTGTTGTCTGTTCCAGAGTCTCGACTGAAAACTAAAGGGGACAGAGCGTTTGCTGTCAGGGCCCCGAGGCTCTGGAACAGCCTGCCCGAGGAAATCAGGTCGGCTGAGTCAGTGAACTCTTTTAAGTCCCTTCTTAAAACATACTTTTATAGGAGAGCCTTTCCCGATCTTATTTGACTTTATTTTATCCCTTTTATTTTATTCTATTTTACTAATTTTATATTTATCTTAAACGTGTATTTTAGTCTTTTCAATGTTTTCATGCTTTTATCTTGTATTGTTTTTGTATTATTGTCTTTTGGGTATTACTGTCTTGTCACTTGTTAAAGCACTTTGTAACTTGTGTTTGAAAAGTGCTCTACAAATAAAGATTATTATTATATTATTAACCACGTGCACCCTGACACCTATTTCTAGGAAAAATGCCTAAAATAACACCCAAATTAAATCAGTAATATCTCCTCAACCATTAAGGCAAGATGCATAATTCTGGTCTCCTTTGAAAGGTCAGAAGCTAAGGAAAATAAATCCATTAATAAATTCAATAAATCCTGCATGTCTGTTTAACTCGTACGGGTCGCCAGCAGCCGACAAAGATCGCCTCCATCAAATCAAACTCTTCTTCTCCACTTCGATCTGATGACAGAGATGGCGGCCCGCCAGACGTCTCCGTTGACACAAAGCGCCACTGTTTTTGGACAGAAAAAAGCTAGAACAGCTAAAATCGATCACGCCCCCCGTACTGGGTCAGTCCTTTCCCATGTCAGTTGAACATTCAGTGTGTACACAAGCAGCACATAGAACACAAATTTGCATGCTGGACACATAACGGAGGGAAGAGGTCAGGTGGTGTGCATCAGCCTCTGTCCATCTGTCACCCTTTCTTTCTATATATATATAAATAAGGCTGAGACTCTTTTCAAGGGGCTGCCATCGAAAAGGCCGTGGTGTCCTTGAACGCACCACAGCTGTGACTGCCAAACACTGTGACTGTGGTTGGCGCGTCACCCGGTCTTGACGTCAGTCTCAAGCTCACAGCTTCCATGTCAAGCAGCGGCAGGATAGACAGCCTCACCTGCTGCAACAACGTGCTACGAGCCGCTCATGGAGGAAACAAAACCAGCAGAAACCGCAAGCAATCTCTTTTGTCCCACTATACCAAGGGAGACCTGACCGTGGCTGTCTCTCTTCGGCTATAGCGGACTAGCGTAGCTGCGCTGTGACCACTCGGCGAAAGTGATGTTGGCAGGGCAGCGTGTCTGTTTATGTAACATGCTTTCACTGCCAGTGAGCTAGCAACGCGCCCGTGCGAGTCCTCCTGGGCGCACTGGGAATGCAGAGTCCTGGACTCATCCAGGCAGGACATGGGTCACCTCACCTGGGTGTAAAGATTAATTTCTAGAAGTGGCGACTTCATCCATGGTGGTGGTGAATTCAGTGAGCAGTTCGCCGTTTGCTGAAGAAAAAAGGATACTGAGGCAGTAGGAACACGTATCGGTAGTGATGTCCTATTGGCCGGAATCTATATATTCCTTTACAGGCCAGAATCTGAGGACTGTGGACAACATCCAGACTACAGTGTTTCCATGCACCACACATGGCAGATCTTCCAGACTCAGGACAGAGTAACAGGCAGTTCAGTCAGGCAGCATACAGACAGTTTGTAGTGTGGCAATGTGGAGCACTTAGACACAGAGTCGTGATACTGAGTTGCTGTTTCTGGAAGACTCACAACTGTTGTCCTGATCCTCTAGGACAAGACAGAGCTTTGATCCTAGCAGGGTGTGCCTTTATGTGCAGCCGGCGCAAGCGCTTCCATTTGATAGTGACATCACGTACCGATCCTTGGGCTGATGTCTGCGACTTTGCTGCAGTGGGTTAAAGACACGCGCAGCTGAGTTTACTTTTTATTGTGATAGTTGTCGCCTGGCCACCTCTTCCTCTAGTGAGGAGGAAACTTTTATATGTAGTGGCAGAAACTTGTTTCCATGAGAAGAGATGAGAGATTTCTCTCTCTTTCTTTCAGGCCTATTGCCATGAATGTCTAGGTAGCAATGTTGCACAAATTCACATATGAACTATAAAAAATATATAATTAATAAACAATAAAAAGACAAGAAAAATCAAAGAAAGAGGAATATGCACAACAAAAACAGAATATAGGCCTATGTTACATTGAAAATATGTCTTGGTTTTGACAAACAGTAGCATTTTTCAAAGGAACAGTTATTAAAATAAACTATTAATGATAATAATGTGATAATTAAGTTACTTTATACAAACAACAATGGTTCTCCGTTTGTTGAGAATAAAATTGGTGTCGAAAAAAGTATCGTTCAGGAACCGGTATCAAAGTCGAGGTATCGTATCGATATCAAAAATCTTTGAACGATACCCAGCCCTACTAACTGCCACAGTGCTATACAAATAATTCCGTCACTGTGTGGATAAATACCTGCACATTGTTTTTGTTTTATTCCTAGGAGGGTAGAGAAAATACAAAGTATATTTTTCCTGTTCTGGAGAATATTTTCATTCTTCTTTTTTAAATAAAACATTGAAAATGATAAATGCTTTTTCTTTGCACTTGCCACATAAACAATCAAGCAACTACATTTATGTCTTATGTCTCCAATAATGACATCCAAGTGTGGTATAACACTTGTTTGTTGTTATTATATAATACTACTAATACTACAACCTATATCACAAATAGATAATTTTGAAACATCATTAAAAATAAGTATATAAAGGAAGAAATATAAGGTGTTTCCAGAGGTATTTTGACTGATTAAGAAGACAGTTCAGACTTTGCATGTAGCATCGTATCGCTGCTGTGGAGATGATTTAATACATCACAATCACCCCCTGACATGATTACCACATTTCCAAACCAACCACATTACTTTTTGTTGTACATTTTGCTGTTTCCACGTCGTTGTTGCCACTTGTTTGGATTACTGTAATGCACTCTACGTGGGGGTCAGTGACTCATCTCCAGATGGTACAAAATGATGCAGCGTGTCTCTTAACTGGAACACGTAAACATGAGCACATTTCCCCTATTTTAGCCTCACTCCACTGGCTGCCTGTACGTTAGAGTATCCATTTTAAGATTATTAGGGCCCGAGCACAACTGTGCGAGGTCCCTATTGAAACTGAAGAACTCTCTACACTCTAAACCCATTGACAATTAATTAAAAGCTGTTCAAACAGTTGTTACAAGTCGACCAGCTTGCCCGTGGAGTGTCATCAAAAATTGATGATTCACCATGAAACAGGAAGTTGTAATAACTTAACTACAGTGGACATGCTCACATCTGCACTAAATTTGAAAATGTATAATAAGAGTCCCGCCCTGAACACAACCATATCCCAACATTCACTCATAGTCATAGCGCCACCTGCTGGCAAAAGGAAGTGACCTTTAAAGGTTCAGTGTGTAATATTTCTGAGGATCTATCGACAGAAATGCAATATAAGATGCGGACAAACAGCGCTACAGAGCGTGTTTCGTCACTACTTCTTCTTGTTTTATTTGCTTTTAAATGTCTTAATGGTCCACCCTACATCTCTGAGCTGCTATACCCCATGCACCCACTCATTCTCTCAGATCAGCCGATCAACTGTGTGCCCAAAACACAGCGCAAGCTGAAAGGGGAGCGTGCTTTTGCTGTGGTAGCTCCTAAACTGTGGAACGATCTACCATTACACAATAGACAGGCATCTTCCCTGTCTGTTTAAGTCTCTTCTTAAAACTTACCTCTTTTTCTTTGCCTTTGAAAACTGAAGTTGACATTTCTTTTTTTTTATTGTATTGATGTTATTGTTTTATTGTATGGTTGTTTTTGTTTTAACTGCATTTTATGCATCGTGTGAGCTATGTATTAGTGTCTTTTATTTATTTTTCTGTACAGCACTTTGTGTCCACTTTGGATGTTTAAAGTGCTCTATAAATACATTTTGATTGATTGATTGATTGATTGATTGATTCTTTTTGCAACTGGAGGAGTTGCCCCCTGTTGGCCATTCGATAGAATGCAGGTTTAAGGGGCTTCTGCGTTGGCTTCACTCCTCAGACTGGAAGCTTCCCGCTTGGTTTCAACTGAAACATGATTATCTACAGCTCTGACCTCTGACCTGTATCTACAGTTCTGATCTGTATCTAAAGCACTGACCTTTGACCTCGAGCTCTACTTGTTTCTTAATCAGGATGCTTCCATTCCTGCTGTAGACGGTGCAGGTGTAGGTGTCTGTGTCTCCATCAGTGGGGTATTTCAGGGTCAGACTGAGGTCTCCAGATCTCTGTAGGTCTCTCTTCATCTCTGTTCGGTCTCTGTAATATTCGTACTGTTCTTCAGGCTGGTCAGAGCCGTTCTGATACACATGGACCTTCCTTTTGTCTCTGTCCGTCCACTCCACTGTGACGTCTTCAGGCAGGTGAACTGTGGTTTTGCAGGGCAGCAGGACAGACTCCGCCCCTGAATCCACCTCCACCTGGTAGACTGAGAGGACAACAAAGCACAACATCAGCTGTACAGACAGCAGCAGGAAGTCTGAAATATGTCCCATTGTTCCATCTAACAGAGACAGTGTTGTCTTTGGTGTCTCTACAATCAACAGCACAACTGACTGTTTATTAAATCACTGAGTATTATTGTCAGATGGACTCAATCAAATCTTTATTAAAGTTAGAATCTGAAGGTTTTCATTAAATAAATGTCTGTTCAGTCACTGTCTATCGTCTAATGAGGTAACACAGTGCTGACTGAGCCTGTGGCCCACTGATCAAAGTACTGCAGTATTTACATATCTGCAGTATTACCA
>NW_025732394.1:0-5604 GCF_021292245.1 Micropterus dolomieu
TTCATACTTTCTATTATCGTGTGTCTATATTTGTCATGCTGAGAGACCAATTTCCCATTTAGGGACACAAAAGCACTAATAAACTGAACTGACTTGAATGAGCCACCAGAAGCTCAATCCAGTTGACCCCTGACACAATGTTAATAGAAGCCACCTATAAGACTGTGGGTGTCACTGAAATTCCTGTTGTATGAGTGTAGGTCTCTTCAGGACAGAGGCTGGGACAGCCCCTCCTACCCCACCTCTCCCCTCACCACAGGCTGCACCTCTCTAGACTGCTCCCTGATTGCCCACCTGAAGAACTGCAGCACACAGCTGTTGGTAGGAGATCCACAACACTGCCGTCAAGTCATTTCCCACACTCAGATAGAGATTTCTAGCTGACAAAACGCACATGTCCAGCTTAGCAGACATAATCTGTAAGCATCTATAAGTAGCACCATGCAAAATGTTTTTATCATCTACACAATTCATCAATTTGAAACAGTTGGGTTCTGATGAAGCAGGTTGAAGGAGCTGTAATAGTTGAAATTGTACTTGTCACAGCTGTGCAGTGGTGGATGAAGTGCACAAATTTACATATGCCCTTGCTAAATATTACTCCACAATACAATCCAAGAGTATCAGCCTTTAATTTAAATTTCTACTTGAGTCAAAGTACAATGGCACCTGTTTTTAAATATAAAAAGTATCACAAAATAGGAAGTACTATTAGTAGTTATAAGACTGGATGATATCATTGCCAAACATAATATTCTATGTGAACAACAACATGGTTTCAGAGCTGACAGATCAACTTCTTTTGCAATAATAGAATTTACAGAAAATAATAATAGAATTTATAGAAAAAGTTACAAACGCAATATACAGGAAACAATATGCAATAGGAATATTTCTAGATCTCAAAAAAGCTTTTGCCACTGTAGATCACAAATTGATTAAAAAACTACAAAGATATGGTATTAGAGGAATTGCTCTGACATTGTTATCCTGTTACCTGGAGAACAGAAAGCAGTATGTTGAAATACAAAACAATAAATCACAACTGCTGCAGGTTACATGTGGGGTGCCACAGGGTTCAGTGTTGGGGCCATTATTATTTAAGCTCTATATAAATAATATATGCGAAATGTCACAAATTGTGGAAACCATTCTTTTTGCTGATGACACAAACCTACTATGTTGTGGTGAAAACCTAGAGAAGTTACTGGATACCATAGAAAAGGAAGTGAGTAAGATGAAGATTTGTTTTGATGAAAATAAACTGAATTTGAAAATAAACTGAATTTGAGTAAAACAAAATTTATAATATTTGGGAATCGATTAACCGACACAGATAAGAAAATAATGATAAATGGTATAGAACTAGAACGAGTATCTGAAATAAAATTCCTTGGGGTAGTTATTGATAGCAAATTAAGCTGGAAACCTCACATAAAGTATATTAAAACCAAAATATCATCAAGTCATTAGCAATATTAAATAAAGCCAAAGACCTATTAAATCAGGCTTATCTAAATATGCTGCACTGCTCCTTCATACTCCCATACATGACTTATTGTGTGGAAGTATGGGGGAACACTACACTACAAAAAAGAGCTATACGAATCTTATATAAATCTACATACAGAGAACCAACAAACCCATTGTTCATTAACTTGATTGACTACAAAACTATTCAAATTGTTTTTAGAGCACATAATAACCAATTGCCTAGAAATATCCAAGAGCTTTTTCAACTACGTGAAAACACGTACAATTTCAGAGGAATATCAATGTTTAGTAAACCATTAATTCAAACAAATAGTAAGTTCCACTGTATAACAACCCAGGGTGTTGTCCTGTGGAACAACAGTAAAAACGATTTAAAGTTATGTAAAAACCTATTGCAACTGAAATTTCTAAAATATATCATTGAAGTGGGGGTAGGACAAGAAAAGTTATTCCAACTTCCTCTTACGCACTTTGAACATGACTGTTATTCGGATCATCTGCTGATGATCTTTTTTTGTTGATTGTTTTTATTTTGCTTTTTTGTTTTTGTCTTTTAACATGTTCAATAAAGAGTTTAAAAAGAAAAAGAAAGTATGGTTATGTTTGTCAGGGGTTTCAGGCATGACAAATTTAAAAATATCATCAAAATAGTTGCCAATTTCTATCAATCAACTTATTGTTTCAACTGTACTAAATATTTTTAGTTTTGTGTGCAAACATCTTACTTTGTAGTAACTGAAGCTGTCAGTAATAAATCTAGTGAAGTAAAAAGTACAATATCTCCCTCGGAGATGTTGTGGAGTAGAAGTAGAAAGTGGCATGAAAAGAAAATACTCACCTAAATTACAAGTACCTCAAATTTGTACAGTACTTAAGTAAATGTACTTAGTTACTGTCCACCACTGCAGCTGTGTTTATAATAGTTATTGAAGTAGAAGTATTACTTTCAATTGTAGCAGTACACTGATAATCTGGCATGATAATTTGTTGCATTGAGAATGCTAAACTGCATCAGTCAGAAAGATTTACTGTTGTGTCAAAGCTGTCTGAAGATGGCTGTACACGAGTTGTGTGTAAAGTGATGTATGGCATTATTATGTCTGTAGTGTCTGGGTACGTTTGGTCCTCTGCGGTGTGGAGAGATGTACGCCTTAGACAGACTGCTGAGAGAGGCTCAAGTCCTGGAAATCATCAGACGCATCATCAAGGACAACCCAAGATGCCTCAGACAGCTTGCTGAAGGTAAACTCTGGTACCTATACATCTGTCTGGGCCTCTACTGTTAATTTGTCTGAACATTACATGCAGCCTTCACTTCCATATTCAGAAGAGCAAGCAGATATTTAGCAACAATGGCGTCACCTTCCACTGACAGCAAGTGACAAATTCAGATCAGGTGGTGCAACAAGTTGCTTGATGGAAAAGGCACAGTATATAGTGCATGTTGCTTTTTATTTAATAAGGTGAACCTGGTAGAAGCTCAGCTAACTTGCATTTAAGGAACGCATACCCCTATAATTCAATTGACTACACTATTATCCAAAGTTTTAACCCTCTTTATCACAGCTAAACATTGGCTGTAAGATCCAGTGATGTTGCCCATCAAGACACATTCAACTTCAAGGCCTTGCACACAGCTGCCAGAAGAGGAAAAAACAAACCTAGAAAGCTCTCAGATACTTCCACCACACCTGCATAGTCTTCTGAATGTGTTATTTAATAACACATGTTTTACTGTATTGGATTTCATACTTCAGTTGGATTTTCATCAAAATATACAAGGTGATAGACAATAAGCTATTTATGTATCATGTTGCCATAGCACCTTTTGTATAGGAAATGCCACTGGTTTACAGGATCATTTAGAGTTGAGATGTGCACGTCACTGTGCAATGTGTTCAAGAATCATGGCACACTTTTCAAGTGAACAACTAAGGGAACACACTATGAACACCTTCCAGGAGAGACTTTTAGGAAATGTGACCCAAATGTTTGACATGTCTTACCTCTCTCTGTGACGGCTGGCTTTTCAGTCCGCCTGCCAGTGTGGCTGTCTTGAACGGCTATTAACACTTTTACAACATGTCCTATGAACTAGTTTGTTTCGAGACTACCACTGCCTTACTGCAGTCAACATGTTTCACATAATCTTAATTATAGCTGTGTAAATAAATCAGATTTGAAATTAAATAGGCATCCTTAAGCCCAATGAGGCTGAAAATAAGAGATGTATTCCAGATGTTGTCCTTCTTGGTGTTTTTGAGCTAGCCCTGCATAGCCATGATGAAAGTGTAAACTTCAAATACTTAAAGTGCTGAATAAATTGAAGTACTGAAAGTTTTCATCTCATTTTAAATGACGTATGCTAGAAAGTTTAAATATGGTGGTATGGTGTTGGTTCTTTGTGTGTAGGTGTGCTGTAGACTGGATAATAGTGTTTCTGTTGCTGTCAGGTTTCTTTGTGCATGGAACTGTGGGAAACATTCAGAGTTTAAAGGTCCAGTGTGTAATATTTCTGAGGATCTATTGACAGAAATGCAAGCTAAGATCCTTAACTATGTTTTCAGAGGGGTATAAAGACCTTACATAATGAACCTTTATGTTTTTATTATCTTAGAATGAGCCATTTCTATCTACATGCACCGCGGGTGCCATGTTTCTACAGTAGCTGATAACGGACAAACAGCGCTGCAGAGCTCGTTTCATCACTACGTTCTTCTTCTTCTTCTAGAATTCTAGCAGTGTAGACGCTCATTACTACATTGAATATGTACATTCGAAGAAGAAGAAGTAATAATATACAGCAGGGGTCGGCAAATAAGTTTTGCATCAGAGCAATATTTTTATGCATTAGATGGGGGTGATAAGACATGATATATAAACTGAATGTCATGGTGTTTGGTTAGCTTAGTCGGTAAAGTGCAAGACTCTCACCTAGAAGGTTGTGTGTTCGATTCTATGTAGGGAGAATTTTTTTTCCCATCTTCAACAAATTGATTATAAAGCGACTTTTTCACATGCTCACAATAAAGTATGTGCTGCGGTGCATGTGTTCCGGTGTTTTAGCCACATCCATCAACCTACAGACGCCTTTTCATTTCCCCAGTATCTCCAGGCAGAGGACATTTAGGGGAATCACATTTTCTGACAGTTATTTCAGAGGTGTATCAAGCTGGCTGCAGACTCTTTTTAATGTCGTTCAGAATTTTTCAAAGTAAAAGTTCTCAATTCAACTCCAAATAAAGCATTGCTGCAAAGAACATTCTCGCGCTTTTATTTTGCAGGCAAAACCACTAAAGAGGAAGTGATTATGTGAGTAACTGTGATATATTTCAGCACCGCTATCAAAGTATTTGTTTATTTTTAGCCGGTATCAAACCAGGTGGGCCAGATATTATTGCTGACGGGCAGTTATGGTGAGGGTCCATAATCACAGTGAGAAATAACTTGTTTTGCTTGTCAATGTTGTAAAAGGCCTTTGTATAAACTTCAGCTATTATATGTTTTATAATGGACTGTGGTGCAGAAACAATTTTATGCACTCTTGGCTTACATTTTCCATGTTATCTGTCAGGGGCTAAGTTGCAATAACATATACTATATTGCCAAAATTTTTGGGTCGCCTGCCTTTACATGCACATGAAAGTTAATGACATCCCATTTTTAATCCGTAGGGTTTAATATGGAGTTGGCCCACCCTTTGCAGCTATAACAGCTTCAATTCTTCTGGGAAGGCTGTCCACAAGGTTTAGGAGTATGTTCATGGGAACATTTGACCATTTTTCTAGAAGCACAGATGTTTGACGAGAAGGCCTGGCCCGCTCTCATTCATCCCAAAGGTGTTCTATCAGGTTGGGGTCAGGACTCTGTGCAGGCCAGTCAAGTTCTCCACACCAAACTCGCTCATCCGTGTCTTTATGGACCTTGCTTTATGCACTGGTGCGCAGTCATGTTGGAACAGGAAGGGGCCATCCCCAAACTGTTTCCACAAAGCTGGGAGCATGAAATTGTCCAAAATGTCTTGGTATGCTGAAGCATTAACAGTTCCTTTCACTGGAACTAAGGGGCCAAGCCCAACCCCTGAAAACAACCCCACACCATAACCCCCCC
>NW_025732395.1:0-4477 GCF_021292245.1 Micropterus dolomieu
AAAGCCTGGGAAGACTAGAGGGGTCCCAAAACACGGTGTCCTGGATGTTAGCGGTTGCGCTAAGAGAAACAATCTGTTTGGCTTGTACTGAAGCTACATCCATAAAGCCAGTCAGCAGGGAATCTTTCTCTTTGAGTTCATCTGAAAGTCGTCGGATGTCTTCCATAAGGTCAGCAATCTTCTTGTTCACTTTCTTAAGGAGTGAGCAGTCCTCATGGGGCAGAGTTATCTCGGCTTGCATAGTCACCGGAGCTTTGTTGCGATCAGTAGCGTTGATCGCCTTTTTACGGTCATCTATCTTAAAATCCATGTCGGATGACTAAAATCCTTAACCCACGTAAAACTTAAATAAAGTTAAGTTAAATAAAAGGATATAAAAAAAATGTAACGAAAAAAGTGGATTAAAACTGGATAAGAGTCCGGTTCAAGACGGAGCTTCCGACAGGTGGCTACAGACGCCAACGCATGCGCAGAGTGCACCCTGGGGGGGTCTTTGCTGCAGCTCTCTCTGCCCCGGGCTTTCCATGTATGCACATGGATAGGCAGAGAGGCGTGCTTCCCTGCCTTATGGCCTTTCACAAAGGCGTGTGGAAGGGCGGGGAGCTGCTCTCCCCGCCTTATGGCTCTCCGTGTAGGCACGTGGAGAGGCAGTGGGGTCCCAGAAACGGGCCACACCGCAAAAAATAACTACTGCAAACAATGAAGTATTTGATAAAGTTGTCCTGACTGATATATATACTTTATACTTGGAGCTAAAAATCGGTACTGTAAAAGTACTGAGTTTCAATCCCTAGATGGGACTGAAGCTCCTTCGGAGGGTCCACTCACTACCCTTTTTACCAACTACAGCGATGTTGCCCACTGAGATCCTATCCCCTTTCCTTCCCTCTCCTCCTCCCATTCATCACTTCCTAGTTGTTATCCTCCTCCTTCCCAGCAGTCTTGACCTGTACTGTTTATTTGTCCTCTTTCCCAAGAGAGGAAGTGTGTTTTAAACAGATTTAACATTGATGATGATGAGGATGTGTGTGCTGATGTCTGGGTGGTTCACTAAAGCTAACTGGCTGCATCTGACAGATGGGAAGACTTTCCCAACTTCCTCTGCCTCAGCCTAAGGTTTGTCCATATGTTTACCAAAAGTCAAGTCAAATGTGTTTATACAGCCCAATATCAGAAATCACAAACTTGCCTCAAGGGGATTTAATAAACTGTACAGCATATAACACCCTCTATCCTTAGACCCTTGATTCAGAGGGGAAAACTCACCAAGTTGATTTTAGTTTTGAATACTACTACTAGTCAAACCATTCTTCTCTCATTTACCCATGACCACCGCCTGATGACCTGAGAAGGAAATTCAGTGTACAAGTCAGAAATGCACTGTATCTGATCCCCTGTATTCAGTACTGTCTTTTGGGACATATGTTGAGCGGATCTAAAGCATGTGGTGACATAAACAAACAGAAGAGCTTTGATGATAGCAGGCCTATCTTGCTAACCTGAATCGTTTGTTTACTTCAATTGCCCGAATTGTAAATGTATGTTTCAAATGAAATCCACTTTTGCTGCGCTCGGGGGAGGCATGAACTGTTTTCGGCTTCTGAAGGCCGGCGTGACAGAAAAAGTTAGAGAACCTCTGGACTAGAGTAAATCACTTTGGGCCTAAGTCAAGTCTAAAGTCATTCAAAACGAGCTTGTGTTTATAATGCTAGTGTGTCTCTGTTTCCATTTGTATGTGTGTGTGGAGCTGATGTTTTTAACTCAGGTTAGATGTCATTTCCTCTCTTCAGGCCGGCCAAATCCCACACAAACAGAAGAGAAACACTTCTCACTCTCGCTCTTCTTCTCATGCACTTGAAAAAACACAGATGCACACTCACACACCATAATAGTTTGTTCATCCGCATAAATAGTAATTCATACACATTTTCTTTTACTCACCTTTCCTCAAACATACACACACAACTTTCTGAAGAGGGAGGTGTAGCGATTGAGAGGACAGGGGTGTTACACAAATTGCATGCAGATTTTTTGCAGCAAGTGTCAGCCGCCCTGCCTCCTCCTCCTCCTTCCTCACTTTGCTGAACTCTTAAGTCAAACACACCCTCGGCATGAGCCATGAAGGAGCGAGCGCTGCCCACATAGGTTTGAAACTCTCCAGGAATGCAGGTTTTTTTCAGTAGGAATATGTAACTGTTGAACATATGGAATATGGCTCAAACCCCGGTGGTAAAAACTTCCCTGCGGCGATCCTTCAGCGAACATGTGAAAGACTCCACCAACAAGGCGTGGGATGTCTTCTGGAGGAGTGTGAGGGAGAGGCGGCTGTGGGGTGAGTTGGGATAAGATGTGAATGTAGATTATTCTGATTATTCTGCTGGTTGGTTTACGCAAGATTACAGTAGCATCTTGGTAGCAGCATCCCAAGCATGATTCAAGAAATTGATATTATGAATGGGAGTATGTTATGGTAGATATCATTTCACATTAAATTATAAATATGTATTATAATAAACAGATGGGGATGTCAGTCTTTGGCTTATACTTGGCATCCCTTGTAAGTCTGTGAAGTTTTAGTTACTGCTTCTGATGTTATGTTGGTGTTTTCTGCACAAACTTGAAAGCTGAAGTGTTGTCAGCTGCTATCTTCATCAATTTGTTTCATCAACTCTTTAAATGTCCTAATTTTTCAGATGTTTGTTTGTTTTAATGCATCATCTTTCTTAAAAGAATTATTTCAACATTACCATTTAAATGCAGCTCCCGAGCAGGGATGTCACTCCTAATGAGGAACAGAAGTGTCCAGAGCAGGTCGAGTTTTTTACAAACTGATACTGGAGCTTAACATCTAATTTATTGACGTATTTCAGGAGCCTAGTTTCATGCATCACGAACAAAAGCTGGAAGAAGCTATAAGAAAGAACCAAATGTGAATCTGTTAATCCTGAAGAGTAGCTGACACTGACACACAGCTAGGCTTCACGCCGCCTTGGGGAAACATGATTTTTTATAAAGTTCACATCTCTCCTGTAGCTAAAGTTCATTCATTAATATAGAATTCAACTCTTCTGAGCCATTTGGTGGATGAGCTAAAGGTCAAGACTTTTTCAAAAACATTATATGGTGGAGTTGGTGGAACAGGTGATGCTTAACATTGAGCTCCTGTCAGAAATTGAAAATACAGTTATAGTTGTTTCAGCCTTGTTGATTGCAATGGCGTAGTGTGTCTCTTTAATCTGTTATTATTGGTTTCTGAAAACACTGGACTTCTATGGCATGGAGACATGAGCTGCGTCCGGCTTTGGCTACACAGCCAGTACTTGCTGGGAGGATAAAATCATTGTTGGTTCTCTATTAAATCATGTCAGCTATATCCTATATAATATATCTCAAACCACTTTTAAAAGCTGTTTATAATCTGGTCATCTCCTGCTTGTTTCTGTCCATCATTAAGGCAGCTCCACAAAACCACTAGCATGTGAGCTGTAACTGTGAATGATTATGGTTTCACATCTCATTGAAGGAGAGTGTTTCCAGTGTTTGTTAGACACTGTGATGGTGACTCAAATGTTGATACTCGAGGTGCAGGCGTCTGGCAGTGTTTCATCACCATTAACACAAAGCAGATTTTAATCGATCAGTGAGCCTGGGAAACAGAGCAGTGTTGTGTGGTGAGAAAATGGTGTTTAAGTTGAAGCTGCAGGAAGCGGTTTTGTTTTATTTTCCTGGAGGGGTGTGTGTGTGTGTGTGTGTGTGTGTGTGTGTGCGCGCGTGCTTGTTAGTGGTTACTTGTGACCGCAGGTTAATTCACTGAGCTGGTTGGAAAATGTTAAGGCAGCCAAGAGGATGAAACTCCACCTGCTGCAGCCATGTGCTGAGCTAGTCTCAGGTGTAAATGTGAGGGACTGTATGAATGTAAAACTGGGAACTGCAAAATGTCATCACTGACGAAAGAAACAAAGCAACCTGTACAGGTATAAATGAAATGCAGTGGCAACTGAAATTTGAGAGCTGGGTAATATTTTGCTGTATGTTTTTCTAATTGTTTTCAGTTCATTTGTGAAATGAATTTAATTTGATTTGAATCCAGTGAGCTTCACGTAATTCTACCGATAATCTGTGATACTGGTGAGGTGAGGTCAGTTTCTTTCTTCATTATTCAGCAGCTTACCTTCCTTATTAGACATTTCTATTATTATTATTATTATTATTAGTTAGTTTTGATTCTATTGTATAAAACATCATTGAGTTGTAGACAGGGGTGGAAATTAACACATGCCAAACGCGGGTGAATTTTCCGTTTGGCTGCCAAATGTCTGAAGACTACCCGCCATATTGGCGGGTAAAAATATTCGTCATATAATTTCTATTTGACCATAAGTAGCAGCAGATTGGCGTTCTCATTTGTTGTGTCGCACTTAAATTGGTCCCCGATGTACCAAGGTATCTAAAATCGTGTAACACACTGATTAGGGGC
>NW_025732396.1:0-5024 GCF_021292245.1 Micropterus dolomieu
TGGAAGTCATCATCAGTTACATTACTGTTTTTATGACATGATCTTCCTCAGCAGATGGAGTTCACCCAGCTGTCATGGAATATTTTAACTTTGAAGCCGTTCACTAACAGGACAGAACCAAGTTAAAGGTGGTTCATGTGATCATGTTTACGAGGAGGGGTCAAGAGGGAAGGGATGAAAGGACTCGTGGGAAGGTGGATGGGAGAGGGTCGTATAGTGCTACTGAGAACCGAGACCGGGGTCGAGACTAAGGGTGGGGACTCGTCTCTGTAGAGGCTCGCTTGTGGAGCAGCTGATGGATCGTCCCCCCGTGGTTCCTAGAAGACTGAAGGAGCTAGATGAGGCCGTATGGAGCCTTTCTGAAGGGATGGGGGGGGGTTAGAGAACTGAGACAGTGAGAGAGAGTTTGGGTGATCTTATGTATGTGGTGGTGATTGGATTATCACACTTACTATCACACTTTCACACTGAACCTTCAGGTATGAATGCATCAAAAGAACAAAATGTCACTTAATTTTTTATCTTTAGTACTAAAACCTGTCTGTTGTCATGGTTTCTGAGCTCAGCAGATGAGAATTGTAATTTACCGAATGTTTACTGTGTGTTGGATGCTGCTTTTTTATTGTTGATCAAAAAGGCACAGACAAGAAAAAGTTTACAAAAACGTCACATCTGCTCTCTCTCCGTCTCTCTCTCTCTCTCTTTCTCTGGTTCTGTCTCTCTCTCCTTTTAAACATTTTAACATTAATTTGTTCTTGCTTGTTGTGTTATTGGTGGTTTTAGTAGTTCAAAACAATAGAAATCAAAAAAATTTACTTTTGGATTATGTTCATAATATTGACAGGTTATGATTTCTTCTTTTTTGCCATGCATCTACTATTACCAGTCATTTGAATAAGACATGAAGACACAATAATAACAAGACTGTCTTGTTACTTCTTCATCCTTAAATGACTGGGGTAACACTAACCATAATAATAAAGTAAATATTGTAATATAAAAACACCCATTTATCTTGTATTACAGGAGATTCCTCTTGATGAAGATCCACATGTTGTTTAGACTTAATTTGTACAAAGAAATGATGGTATGTTTTATTTCTCTGAAACACAAACAGTCAAAATTGAAATCTGAAGGAAGAGGCGTAGGACACCAGAGAGGAGGAAGAGCAGTATGGAGAGGAGTAAGAGGTGAAGGAAGAGGAACAGTAGGAGTTGGAGGAGGCTATGGGATAAGAGGAAGATAAGGAGCAAGAAGATTTCAGAAAGATTGAATGGTTTTGAGTGGAGAGCTTCATTTTGACCTGAAAATAGGATGTTTGGGGAATAGGGTGAGAAGTTGTGGATTTGTGTTTAGAGTTTCGAGAAAAAGAGGCATAATTTCAAATAATGTGTTTAAGCAATCGAGAAAACAATTCCACCTCAGGGATAAATAAATTGTTTTGAAAATGAAGATGGAAGATTGATTTTGGGATTTTATATAGTTGATCTATTTATATTTAAATTATACACTTGTATGTATAGTTCTATAGTGAAACTTTTTTTAAGTGACATTATTTTGTATATTGAAAAACAGTAATGTTTAGACCATCTTTGGTTATGAAAGTTTCACAATTGCTAAGACACATTTCTTGAAAACTTCAACCATATTCTCAAAACTTTAAACACAAAAAACAATCTTTAAACTACATTCACAAAACAAAATCAAACACTTGGCTCAAAACCATTTGATCTATGCTCAAAAGCCAACAATGCTTTCACAACATAAACACACACAGTAAAACACTACAGAGCATTCTTTAGACATTGAGAACACAGCGTCCAGGGCAAGTAGGTCCAGAAAATGTTTTTTGTTGCGTAGAGGAAATAAATTTTCCAATTTAAAAAGTATAGTAATCACAACTTAGTACAGTCAATATATAGTATACTCTAAGTACTACAGTACAGTACGCCCAAAGAAAAAAGAAAACTATAAATGAAAAGCACATTACACTTAAAAATGTCAGTACAGTAAGAGACTTCATCCACATCTCCGTGCAACCTTGTCCCTCGCCAAGCAAAGGAGGAAAACCCTCTGAAGCGCTGGATGCAGCCTGACTGTAACAACAGTTTAAATGAGTTTCGGTCATAGACCTTCCACCATCAGGCAGAGAAACATTATTCTGTTGGACTAAAGTAAGGTCTGTAGGTTGAAGGTAATCATTTATGACTCACTGGTTGCTGGTTTACGTTGAACCACTTGCTTAGCGGGACACCACAGTGAAAGCTCACATCTTCCCATAGACAGAATGTACTGCCAGCTGATGATCCTGCTGCTGCTTTAGCGAGTGGGAATGTGTTTAGAGTTTTGCAAAAAGAGTGGATGAGATATGCAAACAAATAA
This sequence comes from Micropterus dolomieu, assembly GCF_021292245.1. NCBI lineage: Eukaryota > Metazoa > Chordata > Actinopteri > Centrarchiformes > Centrarchidae > Micropterus > Micropterus dolomieu. The sequence goes on from NW_025732396.1 coordinate 2,383, forward strand.
CTACCTGAACTTGTTTAAGGTTTTGCCTAAAGAGTGACTGATTCGACAAATGAGTATAGGCCACTGAGCATTGGTTTCAGAGAATGGGGTTTAGTATTCTGCATCTGTTTACGCAGCCCCACTAGGCCCACTTAGTCAAAAAAATGAATTCCAAATACCTCAAGATAGTGTCTTGTGGCCTCAAAATACTTACTCGTAGCCTCAAGATATTATCTCATGGCCTCAAGATATTACAGTTTTTCTCGATTGCTTAAACACATTTCTTGAAATTATGCCTCTTTTTCTCGAAACTCTAAACACAAATCCACAACTTCTCAACCAGTTCCCAGAACATCCTATTTTCAGGTCAAAATGAAGCTCTCCACTCAAAACCATTCAATCTTGCTGAAAAAACAAACTTTGCCCACACACATCTCCTCTGGAACACACACACTACAACACAGTTTTACACACTGGTGAGATAAATTCAAAACAATAGTACAAAAACTGGTTATAAGTAATGTTGCTTGTGGTTCTCCCCCTCAAAAACCTTTTCACATGATGAACACAAAATAAATAACAAATGTGAACATTTGCACACTTGCACACATTTTTTATTCCTTAGTGTGCTGTACAATAAAACACACCAACCTACAAATGATTCTGCCCCAGCATCCTGTCTTTGGTCTGGGACAGGCCAGAGATTCTTGTTCTCCACCTCCTCCTCCTTACTCCTTCTCCCTCTAATTCCTCCACCTCCTTCTCCACCTCTTCCTGCTCTGCCTCCTCCACCTCCTCATCTTCCTCCTATCCCATCTCCTCTTCCAACTCCTACTGTTACTCTTCCTTCACCTCTTACTCCTCTCCATACTGCTCTTCCTCCTCCTCCTCCTCCTCCTCCTCCTCCTCCTCTTCCTCCTCTCTGGTGTCCTCTACCTCTTCATTCAGATTTCTCTGGATCTGTTTGTGTTTCCACCTGGGTAGCTGTATTGTAATTGATCTTAACCTGTGCTGATTGAGTGAACAATATCGAATATCATTGCTTTCTAAATGATTTTCTCCACAAAACAGAGAGTGCACAGTGCACTGCTCCAGCAGTTACTATGTTGAGGCCACGAGACACTATTGTGAGGCAACGAAGTGATTAAATTTTTGATCAATTGGGCCTAGGGGGGCGCCGTACTTCTTCTCTGAAAATGTCAAATGTAGCGTTTTTCACAACATGCTTGGATCCCGATCATTGCCTATATTTTTTATTGAAGTTGTTTTGATACATGTTCATTGGTGGTTTAAGCAACAGTAAAATGTTCAATCTATTTGATGAACAACAGCTGCAGCACTCAGTTCAGTTTCTGTTCAGTCTGACTGAGGGAGGTTTTTGTACGACGCTTTTTCACTGTGAGAACACAGACTGTCTGTTGATAGCATGACCACTATTACAGTAGTAAACTGCTGCATCTTCAGTCTGGACTCCACTGACGGTCAGAGTGAAGTCAGAGTTTGATCCACTGCCTGAAAAATGATCTGGAATCCCTGATGCTCGAGTGCTAGCAGTGTAAATGAGGAGTTTGGGAGTTTCTCCATCTCTCTGTTGGTACCAGGCTAAATAGTTCCCACTATAAACATTGTGACTGGTCCTACATCTGATGGAGACGGAGCCTCCCAGAGCAGAGCTCACTGCTCCAGGCTGAGTCACTGTGACCTGGCCTCTGGACTCTGAGGATACAGAGACAAAAACATAAAGCAGCGTCATGGTTTTGTGGGCTTCATTTCAGAGGGACGGATGTTCATAGAGGAGAGGAGTTTGATTCTCTGGACTTTACCTGTGAAGCAGCAGCAGAGGAGAGTCCAGATGAGGACGCAGATCAAAGTCATGTTTTTGATGAGGAGGATTTCTGTGGCTTCTGTTGTCATGAAGGACAGCTGTCAGTCATCCAGTGTTCAACTCTCAGGACTATAAACTCTCCCAGAGCACTGGAGCATGGTGCTGCTGATGCAAAGTGGCTCTCTATGGAAATGCTCTGACTAACTCCGGTTAGTTATACTATATTTTAATATGGTATAGTAAAAATACTATGATCATAACAAACCAACTTCTGCCAGTACTAATCATCTTTTCAGCACCATTATTATTGCTCTGTATAGCAATTTAAGAGACAGTAAATGCTTTTCTTTTATTCTAACAGAGTTACCACCCATATGGCGACTGTGGGTCTGGCCCCTGAGGGGGCACAGTACCTAGAGGCGGGTCTAACAGCCGAAGCAGTCGAGACCCTCCTCAGCTCCAGGGCCCCGTCCACACGGATCCTCCGTGGTGCCTGGAGGATGAGACCTGCGACTCGGTCCAAGGTTCCCACTTGGGATCTGGCGGTGGTTCTTGGGGCGTTGGCTGAGGCCCCCTTCGAACCCCTGGAGTCAGCTGAGGCTAAGCACTTGAGCCTCAAGATGGCCTTTTTCCTTGCTATCACCTCTCTTAGGAGGGTGGGGGATCTCCAAGCGCTTTCGGTTTCCCCGCAAAGCCTGGAGTTTGCCCCGGGGAATATTAGGGCTATCCTGCACCCTCGTCCAGGATACATCCCTAAAGTGCCTTCTTGTGCGGCAGGGTCCACAGTGCTGCAGGCATTTCATCCTCCACCTCATGTGACGGCGGAGGACGGGAGACT
>NW_025732397.1:0-4373 GCF_021292245.1 Micropterus dolomieu
GAAGCTAAAACAGGAGAAATGTGATCTCTTTTCCTGGTTCCTGTCAGAACACGTGCTGCAGCATTCTGGATCAGCTGAAGAGTCTTAATGGACTTTTTCGAGCAGCCTGATAATAAGGAATTGCAGTAATCCAGCCTAGAAGTAACAAATGCATGGACTAGTTTTTCTGCATCATTTTTAGACAGGATGTTCCTGATTTTCGCAATATTACGTAGGTGAAAAAAGGCGGTCCTTGAAATTTGCTTAATGTGAGACTTAAACGACATGTCCTGATCAAAGATAACTCCAAGATTCCTCACAGTGGTGCTGGAGGCCAGGGCGATGCCATCCAGGGAAACTATATCTTTAGATAATGCGTCACGGAGGTGCTTGGGTCCCAGAGCAATAACTTCAGTTTTATCTGAGTTTAACATTAGAAAATTAAAGGTCATCCAGGCTACTACTACTACTACTACTAATAATAATAATTATATTTTGTTTTTTATTATTATTAAGTATATGTATTATATAATTATTTTATCGCTAACCCTACCCATAACCCTTTTTATTATATTTAGTATTGTTATTGTTGTTTGTTTATTTATTATTATTGTATTATACATTTATTACACTAATATTTATTGTTATTATCATTATTATCTAATCATTTTTATATTCATATTGCTATATAAATATTATTATATTAAACACCTGTTATTATTTGTTATTATTATAATTCTAATGAATTAATAATTATACTAATAATAATAATAATAATATTATTATTATGTACAGTTATACTTGCAGTACTTCATTCACGTTGGTTGTATTTTGAAATTCCACACCGGAAGTCCTGTGTTCGTGTTCATCCCGGAAGCTGGACGGCTGTCTGGCCGTTTGACAGCTGGTTCAGACAGGAGCAGAGCTGGCCAGCAGAGCGGACGGTTGATGGACTGGATCTCCCTCCTGAGGATATTCTGCTGAAGCGGTAGGCGGTACCGGACCGAACCAGAAGCACCATCGCCCCCCGGTCCGGCCATGGACGAACAGGCGGGCCCCGGTGTCTTCTTCAACAACAACAACAGCTCGGGTCTGCCCGGCGGTGGGAATATTAAAGCTCCGCAGACCGGAGACCTCGGCGGCGGAGAGGCGGCCAGAGCTCACTACAACATCCCAGGGATTTTACACTTTCTCCAGCATGAGTGGGCCCGCTTCGAGGTGGAGCGGGCGCAGTGGGAGGTGGAGCGGGCCGAGCTGCAGGTGAGCATCCCCCGAACGTGTCCATTATTGTTGGACGTTGTTTTGTTTGCTAGCCAAGATTCGCCCTGAATGGTGAGGACGTTGCGCTGAACCGCGTTGAAAAGTGTGGGAATTAAATGTTTAATCGCGTATCGGCGTGTAAATATTCCCTGTAAAGTAACGTATTTAACTTGGTTTGAGTGTGAAGGATCAATTTTTCGATTCGGCAAGGTTTTAATTAAGTATCCAGCACACTTTTTGATAATATTTATACTTTTAAGGGATGCTTTGCACTATTTGTCGTTTTCTTCTGTGGTGAATAACGAATGACGCACATTATTTTCTAAAATAAAGTTTTGTTGTTGTACGAGCTGCTTTGCTGATCATTGTGAAGCCGAGTAAAAGGGCAAGTCCATTTGGATCCAGAAAATATATTCAATACTGTTTCCAAGGGTGTTTTGCCAATGTCAAGCAGGGCGACACAGAAGTACACAACATTTAAATGGGTGTTTCGCTCAATCTTGGCTTCACTGAGCTTGTAACGCTTCTTGCTATCCAGGTTAGCTATGGCTATGATTTCAGACTTTCCTGTTGTATCGAGTGTGAGTACCTGTGTGACCATGTAATGTTAGTTTATGTATATATAATCAATACAGCTCCAACCAACCAGCGCTGTTTGACTACTGATGGTCGATTAACGTTAGCTGTGCAGCGCAGAAAACCCCAGAGCGTGAGATCCATTATCGGACACACGGCTAAACCTGACATTATACTGGTATTTTCCCTGCATGCCTTCATTTATTTTTCATTATCATCTGTTGGTCAGACAAAAACAAGCAGGACCACCCAGATCTCCGACCCTGACACTTAGGTTTTGTCCCCCAAAATGTCAGACTGCGCTCTGGCCCGAGCGCCTAGCCGTCCGATAACGGACACACAGACGTTGCTTGATCTAGTTGAGTCACGAAACGATAGCGTGCTCGTGAGTCACCTGTAACTTTATATCAGGAGCCAACCTGAGGCGGGCTGCAGACGGTGTCAGGTGTTTCCTCCAGAGGACAGGTGATCTGGTTCAGGCCTGGAAGCTGTTTACTTGTCAAAATGGACCTGGTTTTAAAAAAAGGCTTACCCGTAGCCAGGATATTATTATGCAGACACATCATGTGAATATCTTTATGATCCTTTATGGACAAAATGAAGAATGTAATGATCATTCATAAATGTTAGAAGCAACTAAACTGGCATAAAAACCCAAATCTGGGACCAGTTTGACGCTGGTGTCAGAACAATAACTGAGTTTTGGTTCTAAAATAAATTATAAAAAATCCCTAAACCGTTTTTGTTAATTTAACATAGAAACCAGCACATTTTTATTTTGTTTATGGAAAGTTATGACTACAGTTAGGAGAGAAATCCGACCTGTCCCTACCGTAACTCCCTGTCAATACTTTCAATACTCAATGCTTGTGGGAACGTGAATGAAATAAGTATTAACTATGAACATGGATCTGCCGCCTGCGTGTCACTGAATCGCTGCTGAAAGGTGAATATCAGCTGGTAAACTGTTGAGAGAAGATGAAACTGTAAATCCTAACCAAACCAAACCTAGTTACTGCAGGGTGTCACAACGCAGGGCTTAACTGAACGGAAGTGAGCGCCAAGTTTGTTAAATGGAAAAAAGGGTTTTGTAGCAAAACATGTTCTTAGTAAAAAATGTAACTCGGGTATTATATTGGCACTAGTACTTTAAAGAGAAGTTTAAGATAAAATCCCCAAAGAGGCAGCAGGTTGAAGATGCTCCACAAACAGAGGTGGTTCTGAGATGTCTCTTCTCCAGCCCGTCCTCACCAGAGAAACCGTACAGGTCGATCATGCAGCAGCCTATTACGCCCCATATTTAGGTTTTTTGTTAGTGGCAGAAGAAGTCAGGTGACGTAGAACAAAGAGTGACAAAGCCTGTGTAAGGAAGTGGTGGATGGATGAGTCAAGTAAACTCAGGACTTTCACTCAGGAGACCAAAGTCTGAGTCCCATGAGGAGGAAAGTTAAAGTTCACATGTTTTGAGTTGAATAATGTTTTCTAGATGAGTTACGTAATGTACTTATTTTAACCCAAACTATGATCTTTTCCTAAACCTAAAATAACTACCACAGTTTCACAGTGTTAACCACGTGTTACACGTCACCTGGATTACGTAACGTAGCGAAGGTCCGGTACACCTGTCTCTGGACTGGCACTTGCCAACACTCGTACATGTCGTTTTGGGACACTTGACAGTCATCTTAGGTTTAGGTTTGAGGACGTGTTTGTATTCTCAGCTAGAAGTCTAACTGTGCATTCAGAGCAAACGTGAAGCTGCGGGGAGCTGTGGAGGAGAGAGCGCCTGATCTCTTGGACATATAAACACCTGAGTCCAACTGGATTCTGCTCTGACAACTACGCCGTTTACCTACAACGTTTCAGACCTCTGACGTTGCGTTTTGTGGGCGCTGCTGTGAGCTCGCACACTCACACTTTGGCATCCGACTCGAGACAACCACTTTTCTTTTGAGGCAGGTTAGAGACTTTATCCTGTCAGTTTGTCTCTTTACAAAGACAAGTGCTGCAGTATGAGAGTCCTACCTGAAGACAGGCTGGTAAGTCTTCATGTTACGCCATACGAGAACCACATACAACAATATTTATCAAACTGGATGGACTTGATGAATTTAGCGCGAGGATACACATGTGACAACGTCCGGTTTTCAAAATAAGGTGTCTGTGCAGGATGGAAATAAGTTTAATTGGATTATATTCACAGAAAGTATAAAACATATTACAAGTGCCCATTAAAAGTAAAAACAACAACAATAAAATATTGGGAAAATTACTCTACTTTCTATTCTTTGATTTAGGGTTGCTGGAAAAACATTAAATAAATTAGTTGACTTTTATTGCTGTTTCATCACCATTTATAGCTCTACAATGGGTTTATGATCAAATAGTTTACTAGAGCACAATATTGTTTTTTTTATTATTTATTCCCCTTGTGTGTATTGGAACAAAACAAAACAAAGAAGGAAAAAAGCTAATTGGACATAATTGCACACAAAACCCCCAAAATGGGCTGGACAAAATTATTGGCACCCTTTCAAAATTGTGGACAAATAAGATTG
>NW_025732398.1:0-4347 GCF_021292245.1 Micropterus dolomieu
CGCATGATCAGGGACACCCCACGAGGCGAGATCTTGTGTGGAGGCCCAGACCGAGGGAGGTTGGCGGTGGTGTGGTGCTTCTTCCATTTCCTGATAACTGCACCGACAGTTGATCTTTTCTCTCCAAGTTGCTTTCCGATTCTCTTGTAGCCCATCCCAGCCTTGTGCAGATCAACAATCTTGTCCCTGATGTCCGTAGAAAGCTCTTTGGTCTTGCCCATGGTGGTGATGTTGGATGCTGGTTGTTTGGGTGTTGACAGGTGTCTGTTATACAGGTAACGAGGTGAGGCAGGTGTATTTGATGTAGATAATTTGTTGGGATTGGGGCTGTGTCTTAAAGAAAGACTAACTGGCTTGTAGGAGCCAGAATACTTGCTGTTTGGTAGGGGGTCAAATACTTGTTTTTCCTCATCAGATGGTCATCAATTTTTAAAAATTCATATGATGTGATTTTCTGGAATTTTCTTTGGGATTCTGTCTTTCACTGTTAGAATGTACATATGATTAAAATTGTAGATTGTTGCATTCTTTGTAAGTGGGCAAACCTGCAAAATCAGCAAGGGGTCAAATACTTTTTTCCCCCACTGTATGTAGGTAGGTAGGTAGGCTAGCCAATCATTTCATTCGGAACAAATGAAATGATTGTCTTATTACAGGCCTGCGAAAGCCACAGATACTGGATTTTATTCATTTTCTTTTCTGAGGATTTGATTTATTGATTGCTACTGGGATGTAAAGAGCATTTCAACAAATATAACAAAAAATGCTTCTGAAATACATTAGCTACTCTAACTTTAATCCCTGCATTATATAGACAGACTAACACTCATATACTTGTGCAGTCACAGTGAGAGGGACATAAACTGTACAACATCACTTATTATTTAAATCATTGTTCTTGCATCACTAGCAGGGGATTTGAAAGAAACAGTTTCTACAGCAGCAGAGCAGCAGCAGTTTCCTTAAAAGGCATGTGAAAATATAGTTAGGGAAATGCATGGACATGACCAGAAATATAACAAGTTTCTAAAATTCAAACAGCTCACAACTGGAGTGTGTGTGTGTGTTGTGTGTATGGGATGTGACATGCACTAAGTGTAATGACCAGAGCTACAGGAAGCAAAATGTCAAACCAGTCCATTGGCAGAGTGGACTTAAAGCTCAGACCAAAGGCAAACGTGCAGTGACAGGTTAACACGGTGAAAGCTGTTAAAAGATGTTGGCAGATGAACAAAACAAGTCTAGACAAAAAAATAAGAAAAAGAATGTGGTCAAAAGTGAAGCAGAGATGAACTCAGACAGCCAATGTGCAGTGGTCAGCTGACGACATGCTGTCAATTAAAAGCAATCACTGTGGTTGTGAGGCGTGAAAGAAGAAGGAGTAAAGGTGAAGAGGGGGTTTAACCTGCAGGAGTCTGTTGCAGTGGTATTTACAGTAATGAGATGTTGCACCTGTACCCTTCAGATTAGGACTTATTACAGCTATTCAGCCGAATTCTTGCTAATTTCAATAATCATTTGATGCCAAACGACATTGACTCATTTAAAAATGTTAACGAAAAATATGCAGAATATGTAATTAACTTAATAAAGTTTTAAACATATGAAAAATCCCTTTTGCTCTTTTAAAAATGTTAAATTTTGTCATTTTTCTATATCTATATCATTCCATGATAGTACAAAATCACTTATTTCAAGATGTTTCAAATGTCACATAATACTATTGATTTTGCACAGGCGTTAAATATCTATATTATTGATTTTATATTGCAGAAGAATGGTTGTTCTTGGCCACTAGTGAACAGAGCACTTGATTAGACCAAAGTCTATAGCCTGCTACTTGTGGGAGATCCTGAGCTGAGCTTTACTACAACACAGGACATTATAAGCAGTGTCAAATTTCCCTGGCAGTAATAACAATGATTGGCCGATAGTCCAGGGGCCGGTCTCCCCACAGGCTGATGGGGACATGGAGACGAGGATGTAGACTTAAAATAGCAACGTGTTGGTGTAGGACTGGGAAACCAATTATCTTTATCATTTGGCCTATAGTCTGTTCGATAACACTCTTACATACAGTGAAATTACTAACCGCCCACAAGCAAAAGAAAGTCTTACTGAACTTCACTATGGCGTTGCTATGTTACAAGAAAACTACAACAAAGAAAACATTACATGGCTTTTAGCGATAGCATCTAGGATGATTTTCCTCCCAGTGGAACAGATAAAAAAAAAGAATCTGAATGCCAGTAAGAGATCTGAATTACACTAAATATCGCTGGACATAATTTCTAATGCAGTTGCGTTATGACCACTCAATATGCAGCGTGTGCAGGGTGGCAGAATTCATTGTTTACATTCCCTCAATGGCTACACCCTGGATGCACTATGGCTCCATGTGGCTATAATAGTTTAGTGTAATAAAGCATAATATGGGAAGACTGTCAAAAAGTCAAACAGCTGAAGAAAAAAAGCCTGGGCCTATTACTGGAAGTTCAACAAACATGCACACACGGTTAACTGCCTGCAACAAACTGAAAATGACTCTTTATGTGTTCTCAGCCCACACCAAGCTCACCCATCCATAAAAATCCCATCTCAAGGAGAGCAGAGGTGAGGTCTCTCTCTCACTCCCTCTCTCCTGCTCTCGTTCTCTTTCACTCTCTCTCTTTTGCTTACAGATGCACACAAAGAAAGACCTTCCTTCTGTGTCATAACTACTCCCACAATTACTCAGACGATTACTCAGATCAATGGTTTACCTGCCTGTTTGAGCTGCTGTATTCTGCTACAGAGTGTCCTGGTGAGGCAGAAAAGCCTCCAGGCTGAACGCATTAAACAGGGTGTCTGACATGGGTACAGGATACTGTAATACCACGCAATAACATGAGGGAAAATACCAAGACTGGCAAAATGTATTGTCAGTCATAGCTGTCACACATGAGGGGGTAATGCAAAAGTCTATCAACACTGTCCCTTTTATGGCTCCTGTTTCACAGATCTGCACAAGCAGTCCCCTGCCATTAAATCTCTCCAAAACATTCTCTTTTTAAAAAATACCAAAAAGATTTGGTGCAGCAGAACTCTTCCCGTGACAGCTATCGAGTGAGGAGTCTAACAATGGGTTGGGGGTGATTTCAGAGTCTCTATTTAAAAATGACAATACATGAGCACACTTAATTACCCAGTCTCTAGTCTAGATCAACAGAGTATTCCAGCAGTGGAGAGACTGGTGTATTTATTAACAATGAAGGGGCTCCTTTCTGCTGAGAAACAATCTGCTTTACAGAAGACAGTTTTTTCAATGGCTAAGACAGAGGCTAAAATTCAGACACATTTTTTAAAGAGGAATGAAGGGAAAATCACCCACAAATAAAATCAAGAGTTCTTACAAATTTTGGGGGGTGTGGGAGTGTGACAGAAAATAGCGCTTGTACACAGACTTGTAAGTGCACTGAAGCAATTCCCACAGAAGCTGGTTTTTACAAGACATTAAAACCTCAGCCATGATGTTGTGTTGTCTTTGTTCTTTGCCCCTAGTCTACAGCCCTCATAGAGAATGTAATAGGAGGGAGGCAAAGGCAAAGATTAATCCATTTGAAGGAAAAATATATCACAGGATACCATTTTTTGCAATGCATAAATATTTTTGTCACACACCATTTAATTTTGCAAGATTTCAAAGTCATATTGTTAACACCCCCATCAAACGCTGCTTTCAGAAAAGCAGAGAAAAGGCATGTACAAGGCCGTAATTGATGGCTCAAAATGTAAGCGTTCTCTCTGAGGGTCTGCTCGGGTCCTGATCCCCTGGCCTCAACCTGAAACAATCACTCTTAGTTAACGACAACACTTCAGCTATTGACAGCATGATCCCGTAAAGCAGACACTTCAATCAACAGAGCAGCCGGAGGAGGTGTTGTGTTTGAGGAGAATAAAAGAAGGAGGGGGCATGGGGACGGATGAAATCAAGAAGTAAATAAATGAATCAATGGATGAATAATAGATTGGCCAGCTAGTGGCCTCTTGGAGCGGCAATGCAGTATTAATAACTGACTCTTACTGTTCGTCTCTGTGTCATCACTGATACTCTTAGGTGGACCGTGGCCAGCATAACACACTGCTGATCTGTACATTCGATCCGGATTACGAACTTTCTTCAGTCCTTCAGGAGGCAAAGAGAAAAGTAGAGAAAATCGAGGAAAAGAAGCATTCTTCCAGCCTGTGATAACTCCCCATGCAAGCAACATCAACCCAAATAGACAGCATATTGAAATACATTCAAACAAACAAGAGCTGTTGGAAGAATATGATGCTAATAATAATAATAATAATAATAATGATAAC
>NW_025732399.1:0-4093 GCF_021292245.1 Micropterus dolomieu
CAGATTTGTTCAAGTTTATTCTTAAGCCTGAGACAGTAGGAAATTCCTCAACACATCTAATTGCTTTGATTTCTAATCCTCTCTGTTAGACAAAAAAATGTTATATCATCTGCCAGTTGAGATAATTTAAATTATATTAGGTCACTTTATGCCTACTTTGAAACCATAGACTGTATAAAAACTTGAAACTGACCTTTTTTTAATGTGTACAGCCACAATTTGAATGACAAGGAACACAAAGGGGCCTTCCCTCAGAGACTGTGGTAGCGACCAGTGGTCTGTGAGGCAGCCTGGTGGCAGCCTGGCAGCAAGGCAGCGACCAGACCATAGAAGTGGCTAAAACCCCTGCTGCTTAAGAGTCAATATTCTAATATTTAACTCAGCTTTCAATAAAATAGGTTTTGCAGTTACAAGGCAGGAAACGGTAAGACTGAGGCACTGACATTTATATTCCTTCCTCTCCTTACCTTCTCTCCATTTACAAGACAGATTGAGACAGCAAACACTTATTTAACTCTACCTTCTACAAAAAGAAGTGGACCTTTCCTCTGGTTATAAGAAACTCTGATAGCAAACACTGAGCGAAAGGATAATACTGTGACACCCAACTGCTTCACAGGACTGAGTAACAGCCTGATGCCTGCAGAATGTGAAAAGAAAATATCCATGGAGCCAAACCAACTCATTATCATGCTGCTGGAGAAAATTCATAAAATAAGACTTCCATCACAGAAAAAAGAAGGGAAGGATGAAGGAGAGGTGAGGATAGTATGTGAAAAAACAAATGGAGAAGGAGGTTGTCGAGGATGAAAAAGAGGTTTGAGGGGAAGGAAGAGAAGAGCAGAGGCTAATGAGGTGGAGTGTCACAGCAGGAAAGCATGAGGCTGTTTATTCAACTCACACTGCTAATGACTTCTACTAAAGAATGGCAAGGTCATTTTTTTTTAATGCTGCAACTTTGACTAAAGGTTTCCATTAATGGCTCTCACCAAAGACTTTCACAGACATTTACTAATGACTTCTATAAGGACTTCTACTATATTTTACTGACTCACTAATGACTTTTTAATGATATTTACTCATGACTTCTACCAAAGAACTTACCACCTCACAGTGTCTTTGTTAACTGTCTTTGGTGTACTTGTATTTTATTGTTTTGAGTTATTTATTGTTTAGGGTTAAATTTTGGCACTTTCATTGTTTATTTAATAAAATTTAATGCTTTTTGCAACTCCTTGACTTCTTTTGATTATGTTAGACCGGTAATAAGCCTTTCTATGGGTCGTAACAGACACATAGAAGTGTTTTCTGATCTGATGCCTCTGTTGACAGAATGACATTATCTGTCCTTCACGAAATGTTACACATTACTGTTTGTGACGTGACAGCGCTACGGTTAATATAAGGTTAGGTTTGGTTTAGGGACTCAGCAAACATTGGTTGGGCGGTGACATTGTGTCCCTGGCCAAAAGCGGTCCTAGTTGGATGGCAAAAATTGTGAAAATCGAGTACAACAGCTTTTTCACTGATGTGTGCACGTCTGTTAGCATCTTTTTCCTTCTAAGGACAGTCCTATTTGGTCCAGTTTTGGTTGTGAAATGGTTGTAAATGCTGTCACCCTTTGATTTAAACCCTTAAAATACAATACATCATTTACAGCTTACGCTTTTATCCAAAGCGACTTACAATTGCTATACATGTCAGAGGTCGCACGCCTCTGGAGCAACTAGGAGTTAAGTGTCTTGCTCAAGGGACACAATGGTGGATGCCTCACAGTGGGAATCAAACCCCGGTCTCCTACACCAAAGGCAAGCATCTTATCTATGCACCACCACATCATGCCTGATTTGTGTTTTATTTTTTTATACAAAAACTTTTACCTTTGCCTTTAATTGCTTTTGAAATGGTTGTGAGCAGACATCCTTACATTAGGACATTCAGATCCTAAGTCTGGTGATGTTGAAAGGTGGGAAGGTCTGAGGGCATCTGGTGGAGTTTGAGGATGACAGGTCTGGGGAGTTGAGGGAAAAACATGGCCTGAAAGACAGGACAGAGTGACCCCAGCCTCCCAAGCGTTAGGGCTGCGCTGCAGCTGCTTGAGCTAACTGCGGCCATTCTAGTCAATGCTTGTGCTCACACCATAAGTGCTGAAGCGCGTCCAAGAAGCTGCTGCTGCTGCAGCTCAGGGAGAAATTATTTAGAACGATGGACAGAAATAAACAGGTTTAAAATAGACTAGGCTGTCAGACACTGGTCCATGTATACAGAAAATGAAATGTGTGGAGATCTGTGAGGTTCTGATAAAGGCTCATAACACACATACTGTTTATACTCACACACACACACGTTTATACCAACCGTAGAGTAACATTAAATTCAATTATAGCACCTTTCAAAACCTAGGTTTCAAAGTGCTTTACAAAACAAAACCAAAAGGCAGTCCATAGATTTATAAAGACACCTAGGATTGTGTTTGTTTGTGGTGATGTGATTGTTGAAGTAGTTTGTGCATCCTTATATTTTGATTCAGCACGATCAAGTCTGTCTTTCGAGTATAGTGGACCAGCAGTCGAGTGGTTTTCCACCTCCACTCTACTTGTCTGCATTGTATTTTCCTTTGGATTGGTTTTATAAACTGATTTGGTCTTGAGAGAAATGCACAAATTCCATTAAAATGGTTACACCTTGTCCTCAATATGTGAAGATGATTATCAAGCTTGATCCAACACAGAAAAATACAGTTTAACTACTAACTGGTTTCATTCATCATCACAGATAAAGTTTAGCCCTCTCTGTCTTAACGTCCTTTTTGAACCAATCATCAAGCCATGTTGGAATGAAGGATCCTGCTGTGAGTGATTCCAATCCCAGATACCAGCCCAGTAAATCCTCATATTTCAGATTTAAATACAGCTTTAGATAACTCTTGTGTACGTCAGCTGTTCCTCTCAACCTGGAGGATCTGTGGTCATAGATTATTTTGCGAGGTTAAGAAATGATTTATGGAATACATACATAACTTCTTACATCCACATTTATATTATACTCGCAATCTTGCTGAGAAATACATTTTCTTAGTAGAAGCAGTAAGGAGCCACAAAGCCAGCGCCTGAGCTCTCGTGTTTTGAGGCATTAAAAGATAATATATTTTGGGGTTTTTTGCTATCTGCACTATTGATAGCTTGCTTTGAGATTTATTTAAGATCTTTGCTTTAGTGTTCCACTTGAGTGAGTTGCTTTGCATTGATTAGACACCTATGGCTAAATGTAGAAACGGTGTCTGCAGCAGAGACTCCGTTAGAAGCAGACGGGGGTGCTTTTTCTCCCTGTGTGGCTGCTTTAATGACAGGCAGCACACTCATTCAGCTGGACAAACAAACCACTGGGACAGACCTCAGCAGGCACCTGCTATTACACACACCATCGCTAACACACACTGCTCCCTGCTACAAAAACCTAAAAACCTGCTAGGGTCTTTCAATAGGTGCAAACATGAACTGAAGCGTTTATCTGTGCAAATGATAGGAAAAGTACAAACACACACAGGGGAATAAGCCAAATGTCCAACTCTTTTTTCCCCCCTCTAATGTCCAACCCATCAATAAACCTTTCAGCTCTCTCACTCTGGGATGAAATTCAGTTTGTACAGTTTATTGGAGCGAATGAGTTTTTTCCACCAACAAATCAAAATGAAGCAATACAACAGGAATGATGAAAACAGCCAGCCCTACTGTTACAGTATATAACATGTACAGTGAGGAAAATAAGTATTTGAACACCCTGCTATTTTGCAAGTTCTCCCACTTAGAAATCATGGAGGGGTCTGAAATTGTCATCGTAGGTGCATGTCCACTGTGAGAGACATAATCTAAAAAAAAAAAATCCAGAAATCACAATGTATGATTTTTTAACTATTTATTTGTATGATACAGCTGCAAATAAGTATTTGAACACCTGAGAAAATCAATGTTAATATTTGGTACAGTAGCCTTTGTTTGC
This sequence comes from Micropterus dolomieu, assembly GCF_021292245.1. NCBI lineage: Eukaryota > Metazoa > Chordata > Actinopteri > Centrarchiformes > Centrarchidae > Micropterus > Micropterus dolomieu. The sequence continues at coordinate 4,000 of NW_025732399.1, forward strand.
AATTACAGAGGTCAAACGTTTCCTGTAGTTTTTCACCAGGTTTGCACACACTGCAGGAGGGATTTTGGCCCACTCCTCCACACAGATCTTCTCT
>NW_025732400.1:0-4826 GCF_021292245.1 Micropterus dolomieu
TGTGTGTGTGTGTGTGATATGAGATACGCGCAACCTCTCTGCGAAGGCGCTCAGGAAGAATTGAGTAATATCGTCATCTCGATTAATTTCTCATGCTTCCTTCCTGTTTAAGTATAGTGCTGACCACAAGCTGACACAATTTGCCTGTCTGTCAGTTTTCAAACAAGTTAGAAGACAAGACTATTTTTGTAGCCAAAAACAGGATGCATTCATAGTTGGAGCACCTTGGAGAGTGCACAAGAAACACACACACATAAGTACCACATTAAAGTGCAGCATACAGCCACTAATGATATTATGGAAGCAATAGGAGTCATTAAACGAGATTCATGGGAAATGAAAAGGACATGGGAAGGCATAAGACACATCAAAAATGCACAAATTACCACCGCCAGTAGAGAGAGAGAGAGAGAGAGAGCAAGAAACAGAATGACTCAAGAATCAAGAGAGTAAAGCCTGTGGTGTTGTTAAAATTAATCAATTTCAAATTCAAGTTGTCCTTGCTCTCTATTTACTTAATTCGATTGAGGACATTTAATATTATTTTTCTCTAAGAATTAGTTTTTAGTTTATTCTTTATCAGTTTATTCATTGTTTCTGAAACAATATTTGTGTTGTGTGCTCGGTAGATTAAAGGTAAATTTCACATCTCTTTTTCCAACCACAATCTTCCTTAAGTTTTTCATAGACCAAATCTGCGCTATTTTTACACTTTTGTGTGGTATACACACCACACGTGTTTGTTCGGAACTGAATGTGTTAAAGTTGCACATGGACAACTGCCAAAAATGTTTCTGTTGAATATCGCAGTCATTTCTCCGGTTGAGGATTTCTCCAAGTGAAATAATCTTGATCAGAAAAAGATCAGTTTTGTAGTTTCTTCACCCTCAGACTGGGAGTAAAGCTGTCTGCTGGTGTGAGCATTTTTGAAAGTCTTGTAGTCTGCTTTTGCTATGTAACATAAATTATGAAAGATTTATTACAAGTACATTACAGTATGTTTAAAAAAAAAAAAAAAAAGTATTTCTAGAAAAAATGATTTTGCATTAACCAACTTTGAGGTGTTTTATTTGACCAGTGAATTTGATTATTTCTGTGTTTCTGATCATAACTGACCATAGGTGTTTGGTTTGATCGCTGGTCTGCTGTTTGCCTATGATGCCTACACCATTTTCCTGCAAATCAAGAGCACCAGGCAGCACACGGCAGCATCCACCAGTAAGAGCAACAGATATTTACTATTCTATATGACGCTAATCTGTCTTATTTCAAATGTACAACGTGTTGTTTTTCTTTTCACAGATGACGGAGTTTAAACACTCCGAGACACGTGCCTCTGTCAGGGTCGTAGAAGAAGAACAAAGAGGAATTTGTGCAGAAGTTAACGGAAGAGTGGATCAAAGAGGGGATGATGGACAGTAAAAATGAACAGGTCACAGTTTAATCAATGCCACTGTATGGTGTGAACAGACAAGAGATTTATTTAGGGCCGTGCTTGAGAGGAGTATGACGTAGCCAGAGTGGTACTGTACTGCACATCTATGCCTGCATGTCAGACAAAAACATGTCTACTACATGAAGAATTCCCCTCACAACTCCAGCCTCAATGTACCACTGATTTAATAAGGGAAATTTGCAAATAATAGGCAGTGGCTGGTGTCCTCAAGCAGCTTGTCTAACACATGTCTACTGTTAATGGACTGCTGTAATAAGTAGTAACTGTATCATTTGGATTTTTGAAGTAACTGACACATGAAGGGGTGCTTTAGGAATTGTTTAACATGATAATTATGCTTTTCTGGAGTGTGTTTTCTGTATGTTCAGTGAGGTTTTATTAGCTGGCCAAACGTGTCCTTCTCTGTTATTTAAAGCTACTACAAGGAATTTTCATTTGCTAATTTGAGCGTCCCCTGTGGACAAATGCAGTAGTGTTTTTCCCAGAGTGAAGACTGTATTTCACATGAGCACCGCCACCTCCAGTCATAAAGATGTTGATCTGGCAAGCGCGTACATTTGTTTTGGAAGTGAGTGAAAGAAATAAGTAACAAATTTAGATGTTTTTCTTTTTTGAACACAGCTGTTTGCAGGGTGCATAGCGATGAGGTAATATGTATATGTGGCTATTTAAGAATAATAACTAATATGACCATGGTTAAAAAAAGTTGTTTTTGTACCGTTCATACACCTAGGCCTCGTGTAATGCCTGGTGCACACTAGAGGATTTTCAAATCTTAACTGATTTTTAAAATGTGGGATACCACAAACATAACGACAGAATTAATCATATTTTAATCTTAAGAACGCACACACCCGACGATTCAGTCAAGACACAGGATCACACACACTCACAGAAACTTTCTTGATCAAACGTGACTTCAGACATAAACAAACGTGAAGGCAGACTGTCGTCGTCAGCTAGCTGCACTTTTGTGTGCTATGTTTTGCACAGGAAAACAAAAAATTAAAAATAAAACAGTGGATGAACTGATGATAATTGGTTCTGACCAGGCTCTGCTCGGGATCGCCCACCCAATCGGCCGAATTATCCTCTAGTGTGTGGCCAGCATAAGCCATTTGGTTGTGCAATTTTGTTACGAAAGCTAAAGCATTCCCATCCATCCATCCATCCATCCATCGTCAACCGCTTATCCTGTGTACAGGGTCGCGGGTAAAGCATTCCCTAGTAATGTTATTTCTTCAGTATAAGCCAACAACAAGATATAGCTCAGCAGCAAGGCCATCATAAAATGTTACCTTGTATAACAATTTGCCATAGACTGGAGTGAGACAATAGACGTTTCAGAAAGCTATTGCGATCTCTCTTCTTCTCAATAAAACATCTTGGGTGCGACCTCTCGAGTCAGAATCAAAATAACTGCATCGTCTTCTTTTCAGTTTACAGTGGACACTAGTTTTGATATAAGGCTCTGGTAAGATTAGCTATTTCTATATAGCTATAGCTATAACTATATAGAAATAGCCACTCTTCCCGCTGATGTTCTCGTTTATGTACGTCATATAGAGGCATCAGTATTAAATTAAGACTGTTTCATAACCAGTTAAAATGTCCTTGTAGCTGCTTTAATCACTGTTCTTTAGAGTGCTCCCTGTGTGTTACAGTGCCTTAACGTCTCATTCAAAATAACCAGTTCTTTCATCTTATTCATTTTTATTCCTGACTCCTAAACATTTGAAGTAGTCACTGTTTTTGTACTAGTCAGATTTTAGTCTGCACCTCCATTAACCATCAAACATCATGTCATCCTCCAGTTTCACACATCTACTTTGCTCAGGTTTTTTTCCTTTTATGCATTTGTTACACACTTTTAAGGTGCAGAATATTTTGCTGTTGACATTTATACAGTCCATGAGTACAGTAAAGGTAATGTTTTAAGTACATGTTCTCTTTTGATGAGACAGATAACGAAAAATCCATTTCTAAAGAAAAATGACATTGTTTTGGAATTTTATGATGTGAATATCGCAATTTGAATACTTCCTGTAACTGTTTCCTCTACCCTTTGGTTGTTATTTGTTCAAGTAAAATATCACCTTATCTTTATTATTTTTTCTAACATGCTTTACAACAGTCTGCAGTTTGTAATGTCAAAATTCAAAGCAGCCTTGTTTGGGAAATAAAAGCCATTGTTACTTCAAAGAAAATCTGTATTTGTGGCTTATATTGTACACTAATCTCACTACATAACTGCATGTACTAACATTACTATTTAATAACAGCTTTATTCAACAAGAACTTCATTTGACTGCATATGTTATGAGATATACTGTATTTAAGCTCTCACAGATTGCCACTAGATGGAACCAGACTGTCAGTATCTGAAATGAATTGCTAAATGAAAGGGTTCCTGTCAGCTCAGCTCAGGGAGTAAGAGTTAGTAGGAGTTAACATTGCAAAAACATGAACATAGCTATCATGATGCGTGCTCCAGTGTCTCATCAAGTTGTTGGTGTTCAGATATTATCAGAACCACTGTTTTCACACTCTGCCATCATTTTCACTGACCTGGTGCAGCTTGCATCTGTGATCTCTAATCTCATCTGAAAGTTTTCTATTGCACACTCATATGCATCCTGTCCCCCTCCCACCCTTTCATTTTGAGCTTACAGTGAATTAATGAAAATCCTATCCGACTTTCCGATGCTGCCTTTAAAATGTTAGGCCCACCTATTTCATTTTTGAGACCTGCAGCGGAATGATAATCCTTTGTTTGGGCTCATACTGACTGATTTCAAACTAATTCCCCATGCTGCTGCTGCTGCTGCTGCTGTAGCAACCAGAGTGTAATAAAAACTTTCCCCCAAACACAGCTGTGTTCATATCTCCTCGTCAAAATATTTATTTAGGAATAAATCGGAATGTTTCCAGACACTGCAGATGGATAAAGAAAGACTAAACATGGTCTGAATTTATCGGAGGGATTTATAAAATAGGGTTTGTATGTAACTTCCTTGTAGCCTGGGTGAAACATAGGGCAAACTGTGGGATCGCCTGTGTCCAGGTCCAGGTCTGTGGACGCGGGAGGTAAAGTTGGAGCTTCGTCAAGTTAGCAAGATACTGTGAGGATGTCGGTCAAGCGCACACACCTTCAAAATAAAAGAGTAGACGTTTATCAGTTTGAATTAAAATAATTTGTCATATCTTGACCATTAAAATAATTGTTTGTTTAAGTGTGTTTCTTAATTTGGTTTTTATTTTGTCTCTGCTCAGGAAATATCAAACATAGGTGTTAATGGGTTTTTTTTTACGCTGAAAGCTCCACCGGAAGTCAACTTTTTCAGTTAGGTTAGCTTGTCAGTTGCCAAAG
>NW_025732401.1:0-4202 GCF_021292245.1 Micropterus dolomieu
TCTGTATTTCTTACATTTCTAAGCATGAAGTAACTTGTGAACAATGTGTTCAAACTGAATGCAAATTAAATTTTCACCTAACATTAAATGTGTAAATTCGATTGCTGTTGTGTTTTTGATACAATACTATACAAACACAAACAACTAAATTAGACAGTTTTAAGTCCCCCCTCCATTGCCTCACAGTGGTTTGGTCCACTGCCTGCTTGCCCTCTTCACCTTACTGGAGTCTGGTGGGAGAAAACCAGTTTGAATCCGTCAGTAGTTTTTGAAATCCAGTAATGTTAAGTAGGCTGGCAGGGCTATTTTGTTCACTGAGACATTGGACGAACTGATTCTTTTGTCTTTAATGATGCTGAGTCATTAATAAATCATGACAAAAAGGTATGATAACTGATTATTTTTCCATGAGCCTACTATGTTGTTATATTACCTAGCTTGTTTGGTAGCTTGTTTAACAGCTTATTGGACTGTAAGTCACATTCTACAGCTAGATGCACAGACTGATCAGCTGGGGGCTGAAATAGGCCTTTTTTTTTTTCGCTTAAGCTTGATTTATACTCCTGCGTAGGGTCTACGTGCGTAGCTACGCCATAGCCTACATGTAGCCAGGCATTTATACTTGTGCGTCCGTGTGTCCGTCAATCTGCAATCAATTATTACCCAAACGCTAGTCGGCAGTAGCGCTACACAGCGTCCACTGTTTTGACTTTTACCGGCCAAGCAGGCTAACTTCCAGTTTAGCCCTCCGCTAACATGAATGGGGGTAAAATTGTAAACGTGCGGCTGGTGTAGCCTTTTCAAATATTATCGACCGAATGGATAGCGAATACGAATACAAATAGCGAAACGAGTCATTTCGCTCTGGTTGTGACGGTCAAATATTTTGATCCACGGTGTTACAGCCGCCGTTTTGGTATTTTAGTAAAAGTTACTTCAAAGCACAGGTACTTCCTGTCGGCTCGGAGGCATTGCGAGGCTACCCAGCCGACCAATCACAGAGCTTACGTTCCGCGTCGACGCGACATGTAGTTACATTTTTGAGTAGGTGCACGTCAGTAGGGTAGGGGGCTACGCAGAGGCTACGCCGTCGATTCGACGCAGAAGTATAAATTGCTCGGCCATGACCGGTGACCGGGGCCTAGCAGTGTCAAATATCCAATTTTCTGCTGATCACATTGAACATTACAAACACGCTGCACTGCGCCGTGTTTCACATGTGTGCACAGACAGTAACCTCATGTCACAGCCACAGCCACACATGCTTAAACATGTCTTAGGTGTGTGGAAGTTATTCACTAGAGTGAAGAGAACATCTGCAGAGAAACACACAGAAAGAGACGCTATCTTGCATCACGTTAGAAGATAACAATGGATATTGTAAAGCAGGGAGCAGGTAAAGCAACAGTGAACACAGCTGTTGGTGAGGATGTCATTCATTGGTCTCTATCGGTAATTAACAACAAGCCTCCTCCACACGTGGCTCATCTGATGCTGTGAAAACGGAATCGGGGGCGAAAAACACCAAATGTTTAGTTCTCTTAAATAAAACTGCTGACAAACAAAGTCAGAGCAGACAGAGAGAGACAGGCAAGTGTAGGTGTGTGCTTGTGTGTCTGAAGGGAAAAGCAAGGTGAGCAGATTACTTTAGTTTGTGATTAAACACAAAAACAAGTTGGAGAATTAAAATGGTGAGATAGGAAATAGGATAATGTATTCTTTCAAATATTAAAAGTAAAATAAATTTAAAAATGGCCTAGTTTATAGGCTACTGCAATTTATTTTCACACTACCACTCAGGGGTGCCAGAGTCGTAAATTTTCAAATTCTAAACATAACCCCGCATTAATTCAGTAAGTCAGCAATGACTCACATCAGAGAAAATATCACTATATTTAGAGATGAGTGCATATGTTGCTGCAATGGGTGTTAAATTAACCTTTGAACAGCTGTGCTCCGCTAGGATCAGTAGTCTCACTTTGACCTCCTCACTCTCATTTGTTTGTTTAACCTTTGTTTTGTTGAGTTGACGAGTTATACCTGACTAACAGTCCACCTGCATGAGTAGGACATTATCTCACCATGGTGTGTTATTGCAGGAAGGTGGTCTCTAAATGGGACTTAGTAATGATGATGATGGCAGAATCAACACTGTGAAACTGGCCTGGAATTATTAAGAGAAGGAAGAAAGACAGAAAGAAAGAAAGACTAGTTTATTGATAATCTGTTGAAGTTAAGCTTTACTTAGAGTAGGACCTCTGTGTGTAACATCCATCCATCCATCCATCAACCGCTTATCCTGCGTACAGGGTTGCGGGGCTGTGTGTCAAATTCCACATAAACACACCCTTGTTTATTTCAATAAACTCAGGGGTTCTTCTGTTAGAGCCGTATTTGGGTTGGGCTTGATATGACCATTAGCTTGTGGTGGCTAATGTTAGCTATGTTGACAAAGAATCATGGGAAATGTGCTGTCAACTTCTTGCTACTTGTGGCCGCTGTTGAACAAAAGTTAGTCTTGTTGTGTAGCTTTAATAGTGCATTCTCAGGTGTACGTGAAAACTCTAACCAGTAAAACCTTCATAGATAATGAAATAAAACCAAAAATTTAAACATCAATTAATATAAAAGTTCACAACTAGAGTCTATTAATGCATTTTTAAAGTTTTTTGTCATTCATGCTGGAAAAGCTGAAATTTAATTGTAAATTACTTTTGAATTTTTTACCAACTTTGGCTCACACCAAAGTCTTGTTTCAAGAATATGGACTTTAAATAAAAACTTTCTAAATGTGTGTGTTATATTTGTTATCAAAGCTGTAAGACACTAAAGACACTGGTGGTTGCATATCTGAGGAAATAATTTCAAGTCTGATTCTAAAGTCACCAAAATCTGTCCATTAAGATGATAATAAAACCTTCAGATCTGCAAGAATAAAATAATTTATAAAGACACTATTCACCTACTTCATTTCCTGACTTCATTGAGTCCATTATATCCAAGCCTTAAAGGTGCAGTCATACTTTCAGCTTTTGGCTTAGTTTCTTCTTGACTTCCTCACTCCTCATGTTCATCTATCCCTAAAGTGCAACATGGCCTCCAATCCTCTTTCTTTCCACCAACTAAATCTGTCCATCCGTCGATCCCTTTGACACAGCAGTTGGACTTAGACCCTGGCTTTTCAGTGATTGCCCTCCTGTTTCTGGCTGAGGTCCTCTGGATAAAGCCCAAGGGCCACAGTGACCAGATGCTGGCCAGCTGTAGAAGCTGTTGTCAGTGCCACTCAGTCACCAGATGGCCTCTTACCTCTGGACCCATCTGCACTGTCCTCATCATTCCCTGTGTCTGGCTGGGAAACCCATCAGTCCATCAATTCAGATTTTTTTTCTCTCTTGTTTGCCCACATAATGAGCATTTTTTTTAGCATGGGCATTTTTAAGTCACAGGGATTATTGAAGGCTTAATTTCTTATCCATGCTTCCCAGGCTTGTGATATAAAATACTGTATCTGCCTTAGAACTGATGGAGACAAAAATAACACTTAAAATAAGATTTTAAACAATCTGAGTGATCTGAGTATTTCCTGAGGATGTAATTTCACCTTTAACATCACTCAGTTTTTTATGTAATATTGTAAATCTACATCTGATGAAAAATTATTAAAGCCGTTAATTTCAGAAAATACCAAATGTAATTTCTTGAGTTTGTGCACAAATGTGGCACTATGTTCCAAGCTTCACACTTCTCCTTAGTTAGCATCAAAAGGTTTATGCTGGTGTGTCCAATGAAAAGGGATGAAGTGGTGTCATAATTACATCACAGCCAAGAGCTGTAAATACAAAACAGTTGTGGGATGTTTATTCTTAAAGATATAAATATATAACATTTTTAAGACCCAAACACAGGAAAAGTAGGCGGGACAGATACAGTCTCTCAGAGTCCAAAAATTCAACAAAGAAAATCCATAACCAAGGTTGGATCAGGAGCAGGAGTCGGTCAGGCCACCAACAGAGAACCAGAGGCGGAGGTGTCGGTTAGCTGGCTGCTAGCTGGTTGATGGTTGGCTGGTTGGGGACTAGCAGTCTGTGGGCTCTCTGGCTCCAACGCCAGGTCCATCAAAAAAGAGACCAGAGAGCTAGATTTCCAGGAGTCCACAAACAGGAGCACAAACAGGTGATACTAATAATGACAGCAGACAGACA
>NW_025732402.1:0-3932 GCF_021292245.1 Micropterus dolomieu
GTGGCATGACCGTGCACAGCAGGCACACGACGATAAGAGAGATGACATTGCAGGTGGAAATCAAAACCAATTACTGCTTTGGGATATTGGTTTTAGGGGTTTTACAGGTGGCAGCAGCGAGGGGGGGAAATGGCAGAAAAAAAAGGCTGGATGCAGGGAGCAAGTGATGATGTAGATGGCAGAGGAGGGAGTGAGCTCCTAGAAGCGCCTGTGAAAATCCCCCTGGGAGACCAGCTGAGCTCAATTACCAGGAGAATACAGTTGCAAAGGGAAGCCGAAAGGATACAGCATCGATCTGTCACACACTGACAGCGGGGAAGAGAGAGCGCAGTCAGAAAGGGAGGGGTGGGTGGCAGACTAGAAACAGAGTGAGAAAAAGAAATGAAATTGGAAAAGGGAGCGAGTTAGAACAAATATTGAGGAAAGTGAGGAAAACAAACAAATTCTGTTTTTTAAAGGCAGGTTAAACTACCTTAAGTATTTGCATGTGTAGTTTCTGACATGACATGTTTTCTAAGATAGATGGGCCATCATCGGATCAGACCACAATCTTCAAAGCCCTTGCAAAAAATGTGCAATCTACAGAAAGGCAGTTACACCCAACTGATTTGTATAGTGTTAAAATAAAAAAACTGGTTTCTCGTGCTTCATCTCAATTAACTGAAGACAGTTTATCTGACTAAGGTACCAGACTGTAACCATAATTGTTACTTAACATTCATTTCATTTTGACATCCCTTTGTCTCAGTATTTATTCACACAGCATTTTTAGGTCTGAATTTCATAATTGATACTTAAAACATGTCATTTAAATAAATAATGGGCAGTGGTTGGTATGTTCTCAGCTTAGTGGTCATTTACCACCACTGAGGTGCCCTTGAGCAAGGCCCATAACGAAGGTTACGATATGGTAAACCTAGTTCTATAAGCACAGGCGGAGCCCTCTACTGGACTCTATGGGTACTACCTCCTCCAATCACACGCATGCACTTTCCCACTGAAATTTTATCGTGCACGTAGCCAATATCCTACTGACTCAGCATCCAACCACCTCTTCAGCAGACGGCGTCAGTGCGGCAGGGCTCGTCGGTAGAGGGCTCCGCCTGTGCTAATAGAACTAGAGTTACCATATCGTAACCTTCGTTCTATCTCACACAGGCTCCGCCCTCTACTGGACTCTATGGGTACAGTGGGTGGAGCCGGATGAATGTCCGTCCTAGCCGCGACAAGCCAAAGTCCACTACACCAACCAGCCACAGGCCGGCCAAAGCCACGACCACCACATCACCTAGTGATAGAATGGTGGGACACCCCTGAGAAGGTTGCTGGACCAATAGGGGCTTGGCCTGACCATTAACACCTAGTCTGCCCTGACTTCTCACTGGAACGTCAGGCACTGCCAGTGTATGTTCCCCCTCTACACCCAGTAGTCACCAGATCCTCACTTTTCAGATCCTAGGTCGCACTTGCGAGTTGGATCCCGAGAAGGAGCCCGACATATCCAGGAGATAGAAACGTACAAACGGGCACATTAAGGGCCAAGATGCCATTGTGCAGATCTCTTCAACACACACCTCGCTGAAAAAGGGTCGTAGACACTTCCACACTTCCGAGTGGAATGTGCACGCACCGCTAAGGGTGGGTTTGTTCCCGCCCGTGTACAGGCTTGGGAGATTCACTGACAAAGCCAGCTGGCCAGGCTTCTCTTGGACAGGGTTTTACTGACTGCACTATCACTGAAACAGACGAACAGCTGACCAGTGCATCGAATGGGGACTGTGTGCTCTACATAGGACGTTAGCCTAGCACACATGGACACAACAGATACACTCTCACCTCCCTGCACATTAAGTGGGGTAAGGGGGTAGAAAGCATCCAGATTTATTGTCCTGGACCTGAAGATGCTCCTTATGTTCTTAAGAACAAAGGAGGTGTGTTGTCTCAATCTGGCTGCACTGTGGACACCAAGAACCAGCATGCAGCTGGGGTGAACTGATAGGCACACAGCTCACTCAACTTCTTAGCAGAGGTGAGAGCAAGGCGCAGGGCTGTTCAATAGATAGCATTTTCAATGAGGACTGCTCCAGTGGCTCATAAGGTGCAGCTATTAGAGCCACAAACACAAGCAGCAAGTCCTACTGAGGCTGGTCCAACACCAGCATTGTGCCCCAGACCTTAGGTACAGGCCCAGTCACTGTAGGCTGTGTCACTTCTACTAGAATGATGAGCGACCGTTCCCGCCTCACCTAACTGGAGGGATGAGATGGGGTGGGGGGGAACGCAAACAGCAGCCCTGCTGGCAATGGCGCGTGTGTAACGCGTCCATCCCCATGGGTGGGCTGTCCTGTGGCTGAATTGAGAACCACAGCGGGCAGTGGGTGTTGGCAAACAGATCCACAGATCCATGATGACTTTTAGGCAAGGCAAGTTTATTTGTATAGCGCATTTCAATAGCAAGGCAATTCAAAGTGCTTTACACTAAACATAAAAGCAATATAGGGAAATTGAAAAAAAAACACATTAAAATATAATTTTGAAAAGGGTGAAATAGAAAATAAACAGGATTAAAAAATCAGGGTAAAACTATGAAGGTATTTTTGTGTCTTTTTAATGCAAGCAAAAAAAATGTTTTGAGAGAATATTTATCGAACTGCAATCAAAAATCAAGTTTGTAATTAAAAAAATCAGGACTTGTTTGTTTCACAAAAAGTTTTAATTGTCATATTATTTGATTGCAAGTCAAAAAGTTTTCCTTGCAAGTCAGAAGGTTTTGCAGGTTAAACATTTTGGAAGTGAGAGAGTTTTGCGAGTCAAATGGTCAAAATAAGAGATTCTATTGGTGGGTTTGACTGACCAATCATGGGTTTGCATTTACCGCAAGGCCACGCCCACAATCAACCAATCAATCCAACCAGCACTCAGCTCTACTGGAGAAGGAGTTTTAACGTGTACAGGCTAGATGTCGCTCATTTAAATAGAAATGCTTTTAAATGTAGTGTGGCATGATTTAATGGTTATTTATATTTACCATTGGCAAGGTCACGGAGGCTGTCACTGTCTCCTTTCTTATAATGATGTGACATCTTTGTTCACCTGCATCCCCCTTCTTTGTATAATTGTTGGGCTTCTGTAAATAACATCAGAGTATGGTCTAGACCTGCTCTTTTATGAAAAGCGCTGTGAAATAACTGTTGTTGTGATTTAGCGCTATATAAATAAAATTGAATTGACTTGAATTTCTTAGAATGACATGTTTAACAGTTAGCTAACGTTAGCTGTCTTAGCATGAAGCTTGACTGGCTGTGCATTTGTGCACTCGGACATGACTATAGCTAGGCTAAAGTTAGCTACTCATGTTTAACACATTGTGCATGATATCCAGCAAAAAAAAGTTTTCTGTAACTGTGGTAAATGAAGTTAATGGTCACACAGTATAAACTAGACTATAGACCGCTGACACAAAAATACCTTCATATAAAACAGGACAGTAAAAGTTACAGTGCAGCGTACAATCAGGGTTAAGAGTTAAATAGAAAATAAAAACACTCTGAGGGATTGAGCAAATAATTGAGTTACAATTATTATTTTTTGTCTTTGAAAAGAGAAAAGTACAATTCAATTCAATTTTATTTATATAGCGCCAAATCACAACAACAGTTATCTCACAGCGCTTTTCATAAAAGAGCAGGTCTAGACCGTACTCTATGATGCTATTTACAGAAGCCCAACAATTCCCACCAAGAGCAAGCACTAGGCGACAGAGGCAAGGAAAAACTTCCTTTTAAGAGGCAGAAACCTCGAGCAGAACCATGGCTCAGGGTGGGCGGCCATCTGCCTCGACCGGTTGGGGGTGAAGGAGAATAAGGGAGAGAGAGGGGGAGAGAGAGAGAGAGAGAGAGGGCAGGAGAGGAACAGAGAGAAAAAGAGAGGGA
>NW_025732403.1:0-4278 GCF_021292245.1 Micropterus dolomieu
AGTTGCATTAACATTGTTGGGGTCATCAACATGAATATTAAAATCGCCACAAAGAACAATTCTGTCATAATTTAAAACCAGAGTAGATAAAAATTCTGGAAGTTCTGATAAAAATTCTCCAGGCGGTTTTGGAGGGCGATAAATTATAACAAATATGATAGGTTGCAGCCCTCCAACTTTAAGAGTGAGAACTTCAAAGGAGTTAAATTCATCACAGCGTACTTGATGACATTTAAAATTTTTCCTATACACGCTCACTAGCCCACCACCACGACCACTGACCCTCGGTTGACTAAAACAATCATATTGAGGCGGACACAGTTCAGCTAGCTGGCTATAGTCATTCATTTGCAACCAGGATTCAGTTAAAAACATAAAATCTAGATTTGCAGACAAGATAAAATCATTTAAGATAAAAGTCTTACTTGAAAGTGATCTCACATTGAAGAGAGCCATTTTAAATGAGTTTGTTTTGGGTGCTGGAGTTGGTACAGTTGTCCTAATCCTTAAGAGATTAGTAATATTTCTGTGTGGGATGTGCACATTTCGGTTTACTGGTCTATGCGTGATGATGACAGGAATAGAAGTCTTTGAACAGCGCTGGGAGCAGACGGCTTTACATGCCAGCAGGTGGAAACAGTTGTTTGTGACAGTGAGGGAGAGATCTGTTCAGTGAGCGGTGGTGTGTCCAGGTGTGCTGCATGAATGATTAGTCATTCACGGTACAGTGCAGGTATATAATAAAAACTGGAAAAATCTGGTTAAGACAGTCTTTAGCTGGCTGGCACACACCTTCAGAGCACGCCCACCTAAGCCATCAGGTCCCAGTGCTTTGTGGGGCTTAATCTGTGAGAGGCAGGTACCGACCTCTTGCTCTGAAAGCTGAATGATGGAATTTCTGTGTACACCGAGACAAATGGCGTTGCTCTTATCTTTAAAATCTGCAATGTTGAATCTTCCATAAAACCGGTTAAGCTCATTCACAAAGGAGGGAGTGTCCAGTAAGTCGTCATCTCCTCCTTTGGGCATCCTTCCCATCACTGTGTTAAGCCCCTTCCATGCTTGTCTGAGTACAAAACTGTTCCTCCACCTTATACTTAAAATCCATTTTGGCCATTTGTATCTTGGCTCTGAGCTCCTTTCTTTTGTTTTTAACACCTTCAGTGTCTCCCCTCAGAAATGCCATCTTTTTGTCATTAAGAAATCTCTTCATGTCTTTTGTCAGCCAGGGCTTATTATTAGGGAATACTCTTACTTCCTTGGTATTAATTATGGATTTTTCAGAGAACTGTATATATGAAGTGATGCGATCTGTCAGTTCATGTGGGTCCCTGCATAAGTCAAAGAACATGTCCCAGTCTGTAGTTTCAAAACAGTTCCTTAGCTTGTCCTCACTCTCTCTGTCCCAGACCATAATTGTCTTGACATTGGGCTTTTCCCTCTTCACGCGTTGTCTGATTATGGTCTGATTTACCAATGGGAGGTCTGCATATTGCCTTATATGCATCCTTGATATTGCCATAACATAAGTCAAGAATGCGTGATGAGCGGGTTGGACAGTCAACATATTGTTGTAACATTGGGAGATGTATTGCTAAAGACAGTGTATTAAAGTCCCCCAGAATAAACACAGGTTGATCGGCTGATCTTGAGAGCACGGTGTTCGAACATCTACAACTGATTTACCCAACAGTGATTCATCCTGCGGTCCGAACTAGTGAAATACACTACTACAGGATGAAGCACAGTAATACAAAGTAAATGGGTCGGTGTCTGAGTGTGAATGCCAGCTGTGAAACCTGACCTCTGTCTGTCCCCCAGCATGCAGCACTAACACCCGCTCAGAAGGACTATCTGTACACCATTGCGGCTTCCTACAGTACTGCACATGTGCGTAACCTCATCACCCAACACTACATGAATGTGCTGCACAGGTGTATACGAGCAGGTGAGGAAAAAACAGATAAATAGGTATGATCTGTCCTTTTTTTTGAACAACACTAACCCTTGGCTATGGCTATGCAAATGATTTTAGCTTTAATCCATTATCTTACACTTTCTTACAGCTTGACCTAACTAAACATCTCACATGTTATTTTACCAAATATACCTGCACACTTCTTATTATTTTTATGGTTCTGGGGCCGTATTACAGAAACTTCCTAACCTGCAGATCCTATCTTAAGTGCTTGGTAACCATGGTAATAAGGGTTAGAAACTTATTTAGGAAAAAGGCCATTACAGATTAACAGTTCCTAAGTCAATGTTACAGAAGCATCCTAACGTCTTAAAATCTTAAATAAACTCTCCTAACTTTAGGATAACTGTTAAGCTATCCTAACTTTTACTTTTCCACCAGGTAGTGCTTAATAACTCGTTTAATCCACATGGCCGCTCTTTTATTGCTTTTACAAAATCAACAAAATGTCAACAGAACTTAATAATTGATTCTACCAATGTGTTTGATGACAAAACCCTCGCTAGTAGAAAGGCTGTATGTATAATAATGTAAAGGCTTGAGGTAACAAGGTCCAAATGCAAGTCTTTGATAGAAGGAGATCGTTAAAGACAAGAAATACAGGAAAGACATGATGACGTTAGTAAGTCATCTGACTTGAAGATCAATGATAGTTGTTTCTGCTTCATTTTCAGTGTATGTTTCATGGGGGAATCCTCTCTTTGCACTTTGTTTTATTGCCATTGTTTTCAATGTTTAATGTTTAATCAGCACTTATTGCATCTCTTGTTTTTCTTTTAATAGACTATAATTTGCACCGTATGTAATTTATTCTGTGGCTTTCGTTGCCTTTTGTAAAACAGGTTGAGACACTTTTGTGTGAAAATGCATTTTAAAACAACTAACACCATGTTTGTCGTGGCTCTGTTTGCAGACCCCAACCCTGAAAGAGACGACTTTGTTGTGACTTCTGTTACTGATGAGAGTGATAAACGTCGATCAGAAGCTCCTTCTAAGGAAAAACCCAAGGATAAGATAATCAATAGAGCAAAGAATCCTGGAAAATCCTTTCTTCCAAAAATCCCAAACAGACGTACCAGGTGAGACACGCAATTTCAACAGACATTTATATACAAAAGCAGGATTTAAAGGAGATTATGAAGACATATTTTAGAGTTGATCACAAGTCCAGTCAGGTTTCAGAGTCTGAACCCAGGAGAGAGGATAAATAAATCTGAATGAGTGGCTGGTGAGTGGGGCTGGGTTTGGTTTGAGTCCAGAGTCCAAAGCATTCTAGCAAGGTTTGGCTGGCAAAAGGGAGAGGCTGGTGATTCAGTGAGTTCAAGGGCAGGCTGAGTGAGCTGGGTGAGCCGGGGTTTAGAGCGAGAGGTCTGGCAGGGATTTCCTTACGACAGTGAAATCCAGTTTGTATCACAGCTAGGTTAACAGACAGAATGTTAGAACAAAGAAGGTTTCTAGTATCAGGCAAACAAGTAGACTGATGATGATGCAACAGGGACAGGAAAGCTGTTCTGTCCTCATGAAGCCAGGACGGAAAAGAGGGAACAACACAAACTGACAAAACCAAAACACAATGAGCACGCAGCATCCATCCAAAAAGTAACAAAACACGCTCATTCTCATACCAGATGTCACTTAGGTAGAAGGGGCACATTAATTTGAAGCCAGTGGCTAAAGTTGAATGTTATGCCATAAAAAGTAGCAGAACGTATTTAAAGTTTGATTAGTGATCTCCCACCTTGGAAAGAAGCATTCAACATGTTTCACTGTTTCATTCACTTTGCAGGCTTTCCAAATCATCAGAACAAAGAAATATGCAGAAAAGTGCAACATCACCCACAGTGAGAAGAAAAAATCCAATAAGTAAGTGAGCAAAATGATCTGGACTTATTTTTTCCTCAGTAAATTACACTCACCTAAAGGATTATTAGGAACACCATACT
The DNA here is from genome assembly GCF_021292245.1 of Micropterus dolomieu. NCBI lineage: Eukaryota > Metazoa > Chordata > Actinopteri > Centrarchiformes > Centrarchidae > Micropterus > Micropterus dolomieu. The sequence goes on from NW_025732403.1 coordinate 3,922, forward strand.
AATACTGTGTTTGACCCCCTTTCGCCTTCAGAACTGCCTTAATTCTATGTGGCATTGATTCAACAAGGTGCTGAAAGCATTCTTTAGAAATGTTGGCCCATATTGATGGATAGCATCTTGCAGTTGATGGAGATTTGTGGGATGCACATCCAGGGCACGAAGCTCCCGTTCCACCACATCCCAAAGATGCTCTATTGGGTTGAGATCTGGTGACTGTGGGGGCCATTTTAGTACAGTGAACTCATTGTCATGTTCAAGAAACCAATTTGAAATGATTCGAGCTTTGTGACATGGTGCATTATCCTGCTGGAAGTAGCCATCAGAGGATGGGTACATGGTGGCCATAAAGGGATGGAC
>NW_025732404.1:0-3754 GCF_021292245.1 Micropterus dolomieu
AATTGAAAATCTTTGGAGGGAGCTTAAAATTCGAGTTGCCAGGCGACAACCTCTGAACCTGAATGATTTGGAGGCTGTCTGCAGCGAGGAGTGGGCCAACATCCCTGCCGAAATGTGCACAAACCTTGTCACCAACTATAAAAACCGTTTGACATCTGTGCTGGCCAATAATGGCTTTTCTACAAAATATTAACATGCTGTTTGTCCAGGGGGTCAAATACTTGTTTTTCCTCATCAGATGGTTATCAATTTTAATAAATTCATATGATGTGATTTTCTGGAATTTTCTTTGGGATTCTGTCTTTCACTGTTAGAATGTACATATGATTAAAATTATAGATCGTTGCATTCTTTGTAAGTGGGCAAACCTGCAAAATCAGCAAGGGGTCAAATACTTTTTTCCCCCACTGTAGATAGATATTATGGAAATGATAGACTCTGTAAATGTTGGGAAATGTGAAAACTGTGTAATCGGTCTTTTACAGTATCCTGTAGCATGCTGCTTTCAGCACTTCTAAGGCGATTTGAAACCTGTATCTTGCATTGTTGGTTATTGGATTCACTGAGTTAAAAGGACTAAACTGAAAAGATATCATGTTGTGTTTTGGTTGATTAAACCATCTGTTCTCATGAAATTTCACAAGAAACTTATATTTTGAATCAATGGTTGTGTGGTGAGATGTTTACAATCCAAATGAATGCATGATGGCAAGTTTTGAATGAAAGACTGGTGTGAGATGAAGTGTGATGAGTTATGTACTAAGAGCTGTGAAATTTTACCACATGCCTGCAACAATAGTACCAAAGCGAAATTTGTGGGTTTTAATCCCACTGAGGTCACATAAAAATATCATGCCTTAGGGTAGTAATTCTAAAGTTTGCAATCTCAACATATCAGGAAAAATAAACAATACGTACATGCATCTTAAGCAAATGGTCCAGTGATGATCAATTCAGAACATAATGTATTTCAATGTGAAACAGGTCTTCCAACATATTTTTTAGACTTAATGACAGATGTAGTTATAGTTGTGAAGAAAGGTGTTTTTTTGATGATCTGTTGTGTTTTGTACCAAGTGTGGGAAATAATACCATAGCAACAGACAAAACCATGTGTAACCATCATTTAAATCTTTTATTGTAAAACCAAAAAATAGTTCAGGTAAAGCTCAAATTTCACAATTAAGTTGCTGGTCCAAGTAAGGTTCTTACCTGGACCCTCAGAAGGTTCTAGATGCAACCCATTTAGTAGGTTTGAATTAGAAGACTCAGGGTTGCAGTTGGAACGTCCAGAAAGGGGTCTTCTATGGAGACAAGCACAGGAACCTAAAAATGTTTTTAGCATTTGCCATTCCAGCAAACATGGAAGAGCCATGGTGTAAAGGCTCTTTTGGTCATTTATGGCTAAAGCTAGAGTAATAAAGATTGCCAAGGGTTCAGTAGCAGTATACAAAATATGTGGAGCCGCTATTAAATGATACAGTAATCTGATGCTGCCACCTACTGGAGGCAATGTGTCATGCAGTCGGTCATAACTGCAGCTGGTTTGAAGTTGCTGCTGGCGTTACCAGTGAAAACTTGTTACAAGTATGTAACTATCGTCAGAAAAATGTACTTTAAATATCAAAATATCTAACTTTAACATACTTATCATGCAGAGTGGACCATGTCAGTGATATATATGATGGATTTGTTACTACTGCATTTTGTAACAACTTCTCATCCCTAGCATCATTAAGGTTTAGTTTTAAGGGTATTTTTGAGTGTCCATATGAAAGTTTATCAAGATATAAAAACATTCTTCCTCATTCTAACACATTTACCTTTTTCTAACATCACCAACTCTGAAACAAGCTTTAGTGAGTCTTGGCCCCCTTGACTTTCTAAACAGGGCAGACAAAGCCCAGGCTGCTGTCCAACTTCATGTTGTTGTTTGGTTTTAAACAAAGATTCAGGAACACCAGCTCACACAAAATGTACTTTTTCCAGTGTGTGAGTGTAACCTCTAAGAACTCTTCAGGTCACACAAAAAGTCATATTTATAGAGGAAAAAAAACATTTTATTTGAGGTATGTCGCTGCTGGACATGTGTTCAGAAATGTTTGTGGTGTCCTTCTAAAATAGTTTAAATAAAGACATTCTCGCTTTCTTATTATAAATAACCTCAAAATACTGCACAGGCTTTAGAGAGAGCTATTTTATACAAAACAATGATAAAACAAGTGTAAAACTGTCAAAAAACTAAAATGCCAGACTCATTCCCAAACTTGCAATCACAATTAAAACTAATGTGAACATAGCAAAGCCGTTTATACAGAGCTGAACACTGACTCTTCATCTCTAGCTGGAGAAAAAGCACTAAGTCAGAAGATAATAACTTGGCTTGCAAAGGGCTCCGAATAACTTTGGAAATTACAGTCCTGTACCTGGTCAAACCAACAGTGATCATATGAAACTGTAGAGAGCTCCAGGTAATGTCCGCCAATCCTCAAACAAAAAAGGAATGCGTACCCACCTTCAACATTAGGCCGGCTGTCATTTGTTACTCAACAAAAAGTCCAACAAGGTAAACTACTTGTCCGTAAACCTCTTCAGCCACTAAAACACTCGATCAAACTCCGTCTGACTGGTGGTGGCTGGGTTTCTGTTCTGATTGGGCTGCTGCTGTGGCATGTGGCCTCTCCGTCTGGGCGGGGCCAGGTATTCAAACATGGAGGTATTGTGGGTGGAGAGCATGTTCTTCAGGTCTGACGGCATGGGGTCGGACCAGAAGAAGTCATGGTTGAGCGCGTCGTCGCTGTCTATGCGCTGTGCCGGGTCCAGGACCAGGAGTTTATCTATCAGATCCAGGGCGTACGGGTCTTTCACATAGGCTTTGAGACGATCCTTCACTTTCCTCTTTTGGCCTTTAGGCAGCTCCATTTTCTGGTAAAGCTCATACTTCTTATCCACACCAGGCCACACCTGACAGAAAGAGAAGATGTTTCAGGATTTGGTTGACATAGCAGACAAGTAATGCAACTTGACTCTAAACTCATCATGATATCTGACCTCAGCAGTGATGGAGCCACAGAGCTGGCTGATGAGAGTGAGCTGGTGCTGCTCAGTGTTGCCTTGCATTATGGGACTTCTGGTCCACATCTCTGCCATGATGCAGCCCCCTCCCCACAGGTCAATGGGGGGGCCGTAGTCTCGTTCACCTACCCCCCCAAAAAAAAGAATGGGATTAATAATTAAATACTGCAAGCTTTCTTCGGGTATGAAAATGAAGAGGTACCCTGTGGAGTAGCGTAATGGGGTTTTAACATGTTGGTTTTGTTTGTTCATGCAGCACACGATACAGGCCTACCATGGTTTCACACTATTCGACTGATCTCCAGGCTGTAGATGTGCCAGCAAATGCAGTGAAGGACACTATAAGTTTGCCAACTTCTAGACAAATCAGCTTTGCTAATATTATGTTTGTTAGACCTCAAGGATACACATAAGTGTTTTGGTGAAAAAGACTGAATGTAAATCAGAAACTTTATTTACAACAAAACTCCACAAAGGTACCTTTAAACTATACCTTTAAACTAATCTGCAGCAGAGTTGCCAGTTTGTCCATCTCAGTTTGTAAATGCTCCTTTCTAGTCTTTTTGACCACTCAAAAAGACTACACTACATCTGCATTCACCAGTCACACACATTCATACACTGAGCCTAAGTGCTCAAACAGAAACTAGCATTCACACTCATTCATACACTGGCGGAA
>NW_025732405.1:0-3847 GCF_021292245.1 Micropterus dolomieu
AGAAACAGACGTAACAGAAAGAAATCTGTTTGAGCTGATGCACGCAGATTGCTTTTTGACTTCCAAGTGAACCGTCGTTTGTGAAAACCTGCTCAAGCCTGTTTGGCTTAAATCCATGAGGTGACTGCTGATACCGATACTGTAACTGCAGAGATGAGTCTTTCGTAGGTTCCACCTACAAGATTTCAGCTCAGCATTTTGGATTAACGAAAACAAAATTTTGGGATGACACTTTTTAATCACAAATTTGAGAGTGTGGATAGTTTTGCTTTCAAACCTATTTTTTGATTGCATAATAAAAGCACAATCGTAACTCCATTAACACAGCCATCCCTAAATTTAGATTGAGACTTTGCAGAAACTAAGCGACAAACCATGCCTTCAGTCGATCACATGGTACAAGTAGTAGGTTTCAGGTTATGAGGTTAACTGCTAATATTAATTCTCACCTCCCTCTCACCTGAAATTCTGAAGAGGTGCTGAATTACAGTGTAAACAATAAACCAGGCAAATAGCAGCCAGTAGGCCAAAGGTTTAGAGGAGGTTAATGGATATCCCCACCATGGTCACTGCAAGGCCAAGGAGGTGACCTGAGGTATATTAGCACATAGCTAGGTGTAGGTTGGAGGGTAACACGAGACCCATATAGCCCTGATGAAGGCTAGGTCACCAAAGGGTCAAGGCTATAAAGTCCCCATTAAATCAAAGTCAATTCATATCTTTGCCTCCTCTGGCTCCCTAGATTAAAGGCACACATGGATAGTAAATCAGACACAGAGCTCTTGCAGCCACTCTTCTCTGATTGGTTGCATAGTATGTACATGTGTGCTTTTCCTCTCTCACTCAATTAATTATAGTCTTAAGAAAAGGTCATACGCTTCACCAAAGAACCAACCAATCAATACAAGTAGGGCTATGGTTATACTCTGGTTCTTTTGGGTGTGTAACTCTGCTGTAGATCTCGACTTCAAAATGCTCTGTTTTAATGGAAGTCCTAAAACATAAAGGGTGATGGTGTGTGTGTGTGTGTGTGTGTGAGAGGCAAAGGGGTGAGGAGTGAGAGAGACTAGCATAACAAACTGTCTAACCCTTTGAGAAAAATTTTAAATAATGACTTCAAACCGCATCAAGTGCAGAGCTGTGAGAGTCAATGGTAAAGAAAAAGGGCAAACATTTTGACCTCTTAAAGTGCACACACATGCACTCACACAGCGCAGTTTAGCGAGACAGCAGTAGGGATGTAGTCATCTTTTGTTCTAGCAACATGATGCTCCCCTGTGGACGTGAAAGTCTCTCAGAGTGTCGGGACAGGAAGAGGGAGTCCACCCACACGAGGGGCAGAGTCACATCAGCTGTCAGACACCTTGGAACATAAAGTGCAGGGTTTTACACTGTCCAGCTGCCTTGTGTGGGTGACTGTGTGTTTGTGTGTCTAAGAGAGTGTGGTAGGGAGTTTTCATACACGAGCAGTTCTTAAGTCCAGTTTTGATCACTCATGACCCCACTTGGATTTTATTTGGATGTTAAACAATATAGCTATAAAGAAGATGTATGCTATAAAGAAAACAAGAATGACCTCTGTAACAAATGTACTGCGATTTAATGACACACATGTAAATTTGTATGTGCACGTAACAGTTAGTCTGACTTGCACATGAGTACTAACATTTGAAGACTTTACTTGGCTGTATGTACGTTACAAATTGGACATTGTGTGCACGTTTACAGCCCCCCTCTCACCAGTAAACACGTCCGGACGCTCCTGATCTTATTGAGCTCCAGCAGCAGCCTCTGGGCCTTCTCGTGATTCCCGCAGTATTCATCATAAATCTGGAAACGACTCCTCTGTAAGACCCACAGAAAGATAAGTTGAGAAGGATACAGTCGGAAAGTAAGGGAAAGAAGATGACAAAGTCAACAAGAAAAGGGATAAAGAGAGGAGCGATCATCCTAGAAATAAATTAAGCCACACAGGGCAATAATGAAGACAGAAATACAGACTAATGAAATAAAGAAAATTGAAAGAAAAGAAGGCAGGCAGAGCAGACATAAAGTATTGGATTCATAGTGGTTGTTTTTCTCCACACTCTCCTTTCCATCATGAAATATATAATCCATATAGTGTGCTCCAATCACATCCTGTCATCTGCCTTGCAGCCATATGACCGACAACTCTACACCAAAGCAATTCTCATGGCATTCATATTCCATTGTCTTTGAGAGGCAGCAGCACTTGGGACCAGACCACACTGCCTTTAAATCACTCACTACAAAGTCACTACAGAGCTAGCAAAAATAGTCTGCAGCCATACTTATCAGCCTCAGAAGAAAAAGCTGGTGATGTGGAGAGACATAACTGTCATAACAACAAGCAGGGGCACTTACAAAAACACAACTCTATGATTAACTGCAGAGTATGCCCATGTTCTTGAATCATACTTTCAAGGAAGCCCGTTTATGAACCTCTAAAAAGAGAATTTTATTTGGGCCTGGGAACTGATTTTACTGTAGTTCAAAAGGGAGGAGTGGAGCCTTAGTCAGGGTGAACCAATTTCCAGGCCTAAATGACAAGAGAGAATTTGATTTGAGTGGTCCACTGTCCAGCTGGCTTACTTACCTTTTTGTGTTTCTGTAGTAAAGTTACATTGTGCAATTCTTTCTTGGAAATTTTAGGGCATCAACCAATCACTACAGAAAAGGGAAAATTTGAATTGCAGAATACGGGATAGAAAAAAAAAATGTGTCCGAGTCTTATCTCTGTGGACTCAAATGATCACTCATGACTGAATTATGTGCCTGAGTGATGGGTTTTCCGTTATGCTGTAATTTATAACTGTATTCAGTTATGAATTATATCCCATTTTCTCAATGAGGTCGTCTCATCATAAACCTAACAATACCATCTGTACTGCTAGATCATCTCTCTTTCACCTGTATCAACAGCAGCCCAATACTACATCAGGGCCCTGCTGGCACAGAAAGTCACCTTAAGCCCAACAGAAGGATGGTAAGATTTACTAGACTTTGAAACCTATAATATACCAGCGTGCCTCAAGGCTCTGCATCAAAGAAATGTGATATATAGCAGCGGTGAGCAGTATATCAGAGCCCTATCAAACATACCACAAATGTGAACTGTCTCATCGTGGGCAATCCAGAGAGATAAATTGACAACATGTGGTGTATCTTATCATTTTCAGCAGCACTCTGCAGGACTACATTCGAGCTCTGACAGTAAAGCAGGAGAGAAGTTCGTCAGGATTATTGAGAGCAGTGTTGTGGTGGCAGCCCGGCTGACGGTGAGTGTCCTGGTTTTTTCTACTTTTTATCAGTTTTTCTGCTTTTTCCATTGGTTTCCTGTTCTCTGCCCGCCTCTCTGTGTTTTCTCCCCCGTGTGCTCTCTCTCCCTCCGCTCCTGAGCCCAGCCAACTACCTGCACCTGCAACCCATCATCCACCTCGTCTGCCTGCCACACCTGCCAGTCATCAACCTCATCCCAGCCTGTATTTCAACCCCGGTTCTCCACACCATCCTTGCTTGATCGTCGTTGCTCCATTCCTGGTGTCACTCCTGTGTTCAGGCTTCCCCGTTTCTTGTTTGTTCAAACTTACCCTGTGCCTTGTCATTGTCTCCCCCTAACCTTGTCTCTCTGTCTGTTTCCCCCCCAGGTACACTCACCCTCGTCCTCCGTTCGGCTGGGCTCAACCACTGGCCCACTCCCCTTCGGACCTCCCTCTCGGCGTCCTCCCTGTTACCCAGCCTCTCCTCGCTTCCTTGGCCCCTGTGTTCCCCGGCTCCCTGGCCCCCGGTCTCCTTGGTTCCCCGTGCCAGTACTTCCCCGACGTCC
>NW_025732406.1:0-3769 GCF_021292245.1 Micropterus dolomieu
CTTTAGTAAATTAAGCCAAACTTCTGTAATGTATAATTGTTAAACACACTGTTACTATAAAAAAGCCGTACAGAACAAAAAAAAGACCAAAACAACCATTTAGGACATTGATTTAGTATTTGTAGTGGTTTTACACCAAGTCATCATCTTAACTAACCCCTTTAAACTTTTTTTAAAACAAGAAATAACCCAGCAGTGAGATTCTCCTTTTCAGTTTAATTATGAGTGTCTGTATCTTGAAACTAAAAAAATAAACACAAGATGAAGGAACTGACTTCAATATCAGATTTTAGGACTCAGAGTTTCTGTAGATCGTTAGTTTTGTGTTGAATATGGATTTGTTTTTTTTTTGTTTTTTTTGTGTGTGTATGTTTCTTTACCTTTGGTCTTAATCATCTGTGTCTACAGTCCTAAACTGGCTGAAATCTTCTGAGATAAAGGGCTCTCTATCCGTCTGTCTCTATATCTCACACACAGACAACTGGCTCTCACGGCCAACGTGACCAGCCTGTTGATCAGCACATGCTAACAGCGTTCTGCTGCATGTAATGCTGCCCTAAGCTTCCTTATACACACACACACATACACACACACACACACACACAGTCACTGCCCTTATGTACACTCTCTGACCACAGTCCTGCTCCTTTCCCACGCCAGTGCTGAACTTTGGTCTGCAGCCAGCACATCTCCCTCTCAACTCAAACATCCGACTTTGTCCAGCTAAATGATGTTTGGTTGATTTCACAGCCTCACACACACACAATAAATACATGGATATTTAATGAATAATTCAATAATTAGAAATGTAAATACAAAAAAATTACAAATTAAGCACAAACTACAGTACCTCTGTCATTGACATTAACAGACTGAAGTACTGTAGCTTTCAGTTCAAGGTATTTTCTCATGAATGGTTAGTTTCCTTCAGGCAAGATTATTCAGTTTGTATTGCTCCGCTGTACAGTAAAATAAGAGCACCTTATAACTCAAACAATGATCATTTTGTTAGCATTCAATAAAAATAGCTTTGTCATAAAGTATTTTATTGAAACCTCATAGGAGCTAATTTTTTTTAACTGAATGGCAAAATGTTTGATATAATTCACTAGTCTTTAAAAGTGGGTTGTAACATGGTCTTGGTCTGTAGAGGAGCATGTTTTCCTAACTGATTTGACTCTCCACACTACCACGGACTTATATTTTCAAAACACAATTAATGACCAAACATTTAACGCTGAATCTCCATTATTGCTTAATGTGTGAATATGAGCGGTTAGGTGCTCATGATGACTCATTACAATCATAAAAGACTTCTGGGCAGGACAAAGACTGAGTTGAGAGGACAGCTCATTCTGCAACATAAAACCATCTTCACTGTCATGAGTATAATTATGGACAAGTAGCTCAGTTCATACTTGAATTGCCTTGAGTCACCAAACACAATAGCTCGTAACAATAGTTCTTTCCCACTTCTCTCTCTCTCTGCAGTGTGTACCAAGGGTCAGGCAGTCAGTGGTCGGTATCGTATGCTGGCGAAGAACGGAGGCTACGTCTGGGTAGAAACCCAGGGAACTGTCATCTACAACAGCCGCAACTCCCAGCCCCAGTGCATCGTGTGCATAAACTATGTCCTCAGGTAAGTACAGTCATGTTGGGAGACACAGTTCTGGAAAACTGTAGGTGGAAAGATGTTGAATTTGGGCGAAAAGTTTGTTTTAGATGTCTAGGTTAATTAAAATAATTGTTTCAGGTAGCAGATTATGGAAAAACCTGCAGCATGCTAAAATGAAGGCTGCAAATCACATTAAAAGGTTTGTGTGCTCTGAAAGCTGCACTGTATCCAAACAAAACCCAACTCACCGTGCTGTCCTTCTCCAATCCTGCAGCGACATTGAGGAGAAGTCCATGATTTTCTCCTTGGAGCAGACAGAGTCACTGTTCAAGCCATGCCACATGAGCAGCTTCTTCAACGCTGGAGGTGAAGGCGTGGCCGGAGAGGCGGGAGATGCCCTCTTTACCAAACTCAAAAAGGAGCCGGAGGACCTCGCCCAGCTGGCTCCAACACCTGGAGATACAATCATCAGCCTCGACTTCCGTCTGTATTGACTTCTGTCATCTTTTAAGTGCATGTGTTGGGCTCATTATTATGTTAGCTTTAATGCAAAAAAACACATTGTAGTGCATTACATAAACGTGGCAACTGTTAAAATTGTGTTTGTAGTCAGTTAAATAGGTATGATGTGCACAAAGCATTGTCATCAACTCAAAGTGGTCACCTCAGCTATGTTCAAGCTCTTGATTTTAACAGGCACCTGCCAGCCAGTCAGAAAGTAGAAAAGTATTTTCCATGGTATTAAATAGTTTGAACTTCAGGACTTTAACCACCTCCATTTAATGCTATAAAAGCTACTTAGATTAGATAGGCTAGACAAACATTTTGTAAGTTAGTTTTATTGAAATTTTCAATTACAGTACGCGCATCAGCTGTCTCGTGTTTGTCAAACCTTTTTGACACTTTAATTCTTGATCCCGTCTCTTTACAACTGACTTATTTATTTTGCAGGCCGCACTCACTTCGAGGAGCCCCAGCAGCCAGCTGGATACGCACAGGCGCCTGCTGCATCTATGCCCCCTCCGGACCCTCCATCCTGGGCCAGCGAGAGCCACAAGCTTGCCCCTCCATCATCAGGCCAAATCTCTGCACCAGTTCCAAGGGACATGGTTACCATGGCCAGTACGTTCACTGTGCAGCAGAATCCGCCACCGGGCAGCGCCACTCCGAGCCTCAGCAGCTGCTCCACGGTGAGGACAAGGAGGGAAGGCGGGATTGAGAGACTGAATGTTAAATTGAAAGGAGTAATTAGTTAGTGAGCGAGTGACTGGTTGTGTTTGTTTCATAGTTTGTTCTTTCTGTGTCCAATGAGGCCTGGGGGGTTAAAGGTCACAATCTGTGGGCAGTGTGTGTGGGAATAACGGGGGTGGATATTTGGAAGGAACAGGCTCTTAGCAGTGAATAGTGCCTTTGTCAAAACCCATCTCTCGCTCTTTGTTTCGTTCTTTCTACACTTGGTTCTTCCACTTACGTTTTGTCCCTTTTTCTCTGTGCTTGCCATCTTGTTCCTCTTTGCGCTCTCCATTTCTGTATCTCCTTTTCATTTCCTCCATCCTGCTTCTCTTTTACCTCTGCAGCCCAGCAGCCCAGGTGATTACTACAGCTCAGTGGAGAGTGACCTGAAGGTGGAGCTGACTGAGAAGCTGTTTGCTCTCGATACGGAGAGCAACAACAGTCCTGCAAACACTGAGGTGTGTCCTTCTCTTTGTCCCATGAATATACTTATGTCTAAAACTTACTCTCTGTGTCGTCAGTTCATTGATTTGACTTACGAGGCCTTGTTTACTGAATCTGGTTGAAAACTTGGCTTTCCTTGGCTCTTCCTTTTTGGGAATCAAGGAGAAGATTTTTCCCATTTTGAATGACATTTTTAGTCTTTCTACAACTTCGCAAGCAGAATATCATACAAATTATATCTTTTTTTCAGGGTTGTCATAAATCCGTTATTTTAAACACCGCTCTTAACAGCCAAGATAATCTGTTTATCAAAAAAACATTTTAATATAATCTATTTTAATGTAGACTCTTTGTATGTTTTAAGGCTTTTGTATAAACTACGAATTTGTAAAAATGTACCTACCTGCACACTCAAACAAGGATCATGTAATCTACATAAATGAGCAGTGGAGACCCCCCCCCCCCCCCCCCCCCCCC
>NW_025732407.1:0-4575 GCF_021292245.1 Micropterus dolomieu
CTACCATATACCAGTCAAGGTAGGTTTAGCCTATTTGCCACATTACAACAGGTTGTAAAGTGAAAGTAAGTTAACTCCCTTCTGCTAAGCAGATAATATACAGTAATACAAAAGCAATAATAAAGATGGTAGACAGAAATAAACTATATTCAATGGAGCAGAGCTGAGGATTTTTTAAGGCATACATATTAAATTAATAAACCTTAATAGTGGCTGCAACCCATTATGTTTTTGTAAGTTCCAGAGCCCTACCATTTTGACACTTGGATAGGCAACAGAAAATGGTTAGACATTTCTTCTGATGAAGCATGCATCTTCACTTCCTGTGGCTGGAGTGGACATTTGTGAAAATGATTGGATATAACTGGATATTACACACAGTGTTTTGTGGACATGATCCACTACAATGATTCCACTACAATAACGAGTTCTACTCCCTTTTCAGGTGTAGTTGAGAATGAAGGCCCAGTTCGAAGATGGGTGTGTTCCGATCAATGAATACTCGTGTAATCTTACATTGCAAAACTTAAGCCTTAATATTGGAAAGTTAACATAGAATCGTAGCCTGGCATTGCCAGATTAATTCGCAAATGTGAATTAGTCTGGAACTTCTCATTTCATTTTCGATTTTTCTAGGGGCCTTGTCAATGGGCGCAGGCCAAATGAAACATGAGCTCGGCAGATTCATCTGGTTCCCACCGTAATTGAATCCCATCATATTCCCATGAAGTAAGTGGTGTGTTAGGTATGTGTCAGTGCCCATTTTCAGATGTGAAATTAAAACTGACTTTATGCAAGGGTTTGAGAAAGTATTTCCATAATCTGTGAGATCTTTCTTGATTGTGTGAAGCACAGGTTAGAAAAGAAGGACCTTTTTAGACCAACTAATTTTATTCACTATCATGGGGACTATGAATTTTCACAAAGTATCTTCTGTTTATGCTTCTTGTGTTGTTATGAGTCACATCCAAAATCCTAAAGACAGTTTAACCCCATAATTTAAGCATGGTACCATAAATACACTTTCATAGTTCAAATTGGATCCACAAGTTTAAACCACTGTCCTAAACTTGCGAATCCTGTATTATATAACCTGTAATATATAAATCGTAAAGCAACATAATGTAGTAATTGTATCTTAAAATAACAGTTTCATAATCATTTTGATGGTACACTGACTTGACCCCTCCCATCCCAGTCACAAACTGTTTCAGACTATCCCCTCTGGCAAGAGGCTGCGTTCCATCAGGACCAAAACCTCTTGCCACAAAAACAGCTTCTACCCGTCTGCAGCTAGACTCATCAACAAGGCCCAGGCCCCCCACTGACACATATTTGTTGTTAATTGTAAAATATTTTTTTTATATTGTCAGTTGTATTATTTTTCTCTATTATTCTGTTATCCATATATAACTTGCATTTGTTTATTACATATTTTTATATTTCTACATTTATTTATGTCAACTGTATGTTTGTCTGCATGTAGCACCTTAACACCAAAGCATATTCCTTGTATGTGTAAAACACTACTTGGCAATAAAGCTCCTTCTGATTCTGATTCTAATTCTGATTGAAGTATAAAATGTACAATGTAAGTTCTTTGGAAGAAGCTGGCTCAGATTCTCCGTATATCCTGGCAGAGGCTGCAAAGAGACTGAAAACTACTTTGGTGGAGGAAGTGAGGGAGAGAAAAGGCGAGAGTGGCCAAGCAAGAGACCAGACTGGCTTTTACTCGTTGACGTGAGTTTAAAGAGCTGAAAGGAAGCAAGACAGATGCCAAGCTGGCCTTCTTTATGTTGGACTACTAAGTAACATTGCTAAGTCTTGGTTTTGTCGCACTTGCTTGATCAAGTTGGGGACTTCCTAGTTTTTAAGAGCATGGGGTGAATTACACTTAAATAATGATATATGCTCACCATAGATGTAAAAAAGGCTCCCTCTGCACATTAGCTACAGTAGCTTGGAAAATAGCAATATGGAGCACTGAATTTGATAAATTCACTTCTTATTAGACCATAAATGAGACAAGAACTGTCTAGCTAGCTAGCTAGTGATATTATCTAACTGTATGTTCAGTGGGTTACTAGTGTTAAGTAATGGGAAGGACCATGATATAACAGTTTGTACAGAGGCTGTGTATTGTGTATTCTTAGCTTATCATTTAGAAAGTTATAAGTGGCAGGGGATACATTTCTTCACGATAATTGAATTTGCCTCTATAGCTAGCTGTTAAAATGACAGAAAGTTGCCTTCTTTATTAGCTTATTGGAATGCAATCAGTTCAAAGGCCTTTAGTAATGTTAACTTATTAAACGCAGACTTGCAAGTCCCTTGGAGGGGTGTTTTTTTACATGTTAAAATTGTGTGTATCAATTACTTTATGTGACCACATAACATTGCTTTAATTGGCAATAGAAACACAAAGTTTGGTGGCATCCCCAAATTTTCCTCCCAGAGTGTGAAATGTTTTGAAACTCAGCAGTTCACAGAACAACAACAGTGACTTGGGAGAGAATCTGGGCATTTGAGGGTGCTATTAAAGTCAAGAAGTGTATTTATTTATATGAATGAGGTAAAGTTAACAACGCTTTTTTGTAAGTAATGTTCAAGCATATCAAACTATGCATGATATGTATTATTATAATGTTTCTTGAGGAGCACATGGTTTTTAACAGCCAGATTATATTATAAATACAGAATAGTGCTATATATTGCTTCCTTCTCTCTGATCTCTTTGAGAAATGCTCAACATTGCCCATCCACTGTCCCAGGACACATACTGTATCAGCTTCCCAAGCAAATTATTACAGAGTGCAAAATGAATCACAATGAGAGAGAAAATACCCTTTCCTGATACTTTTTTCCCTAGAATATGGCTGCAGCTTGGCTATGAAATCCACACCCCTTGAAAGAATATTAGAATAAGAGAATAAGAGTTCCTGTTTCAACAAAATAATACTAGCAGAATTTTGAAACACGCTCTCCACCTGTGGACCACTTTATTGTTCACTTCTTTTCTTCTGCTAAAGATGATATTGTGAAACGGATCTTCAGTTGACTAATATGCAGGCCCACCCACAGAAATGACTGGGCCCCTGAAAAGGTCCAGTAAATGGACCCTCTGCAAATCTGCTTTACTCATGTCAACGCATGCTGTGCTCTCTCTCTCTATCTCCTACATAAACACATACATGGCCTGCCACAGGCGGTGCACTTTTGATGTTTTGACATAGTGTACAACAAACATTACTCCATACCATACTATTGTTAAGGAGAGAGATTTTTAGTATGAAACAGGCTACATTTTACTAAAGCAACATTAAATAAAACATTACATAAAATGCAATTTTCTTTTCTTATTTTAATGATTAATGGTGAGTATTTGCTTTAAAATAAAATTTGGTTATCTTTAATTATATTTAGTATGTACATCATTAATTAGTGCAGGAGCCCCTAGCGGCTGGTCCCCAGAAAGCTTTCCCTTTTTCCCCCTTTATGCTAATATGAGCAACACTTTAACAGCAATTGTCCATATAAATAACTCCATGTGTGTATTGCAGATGATAAGCATCTACCTCAAATGTTTTCCCTGCATATTGGCGCTATTATATTCCCATGCATATTCATGTGCTCACTCTGATGGATTCATTTACTGATGGGTTAACAACTCCTGCACCAGGCACTTGTTTATTTTGCCACCTAGACATTACATGAATGAGACAACACACACAAGCTTTATGTTGAAGGAGGCCAACAAGATGGAATGTTGAATTGTTTTTTTAATCAAATATTTAATACATGAAAGAGAATCATTATTTTTCTTGACATATCCACAACAAGTTAGTAGAGTAAACACTGAGATAAGTGCCTATGCTGCTTTCTCTCTGCTTGTATGAAATCACCCCATGTCTGATCCTTTCCGCAGAGTGTGGCAATCACGCCTTGCCTTGCCCTGCCCTCCACTCTTCAACACAAGAGCACTTGAAAAGCTGATTTCCTGCTCCTCAGAGGGAGCTGGTTTCTTTTGTCAACTGAGGAGCCAGGTCAAAACAATAATTGCAGGCAAATTGTGCCTGAAAATATACAATGCTCATTTGATTTACATGTCATTTTCAAAAGTCAGCTCTCCAAGCCTCCTTAACAGCTCACAATGCTACATTAGGACTTTATCAAATGTTTATGAGGGCAAATCAATTTCCAGGGTATATTGTATAGAGCGTTTGTGTGTGTGAGAGAGGAAAAGAGAATGTAAACCACAACCATACACTTATACATACATATTAATGCATGTAATGTGAGGGGGCAAGCTGCTCCCCATGCTTAATGGGATTAGAGTCATTAACCAACTGTTTACTAAATGGGAAAGGACCTCTCTTCCTTGCTTTGTCTCTCACTCTCCTCACTCAGTAATATTTCTCTCTCTCTCTCTCTCTGATCCTTAATCAGCGAGACGGCCTAGAAGTGCCTCGGGGCTGAATACGAATGAGCGCAGCTGCCCAGTCCGGATTACTATCACACACACAGGCTTGCACTAGATGTACAAATTCTCACACACACACACACACACACACACAC
>NW_025732408.1:0-3585 GCF_021292245.1 Micropterus dolomieu
TGTGTGTGTGTGTGTTACTGTGTGTGTGTGTTACTGTGTGTGACTGTGTGTGTGTGTGTGTGACTGTGTGTGTGTGTGTTACTGTGTGTTACTGTGTGTGTGTGTGTGTGTTACTGTGTGTTACTGTGTGTGTGTGTGTTACTGTGTGTGACTGTGTGTTACTGTGTGTGTGTGTTACTGTGAGTGTGTGTGTGTGTGTGTGTGTGTGTGACTGTGTGTGTGTGTGTGTGTGTGTGTGTGACTGTGTGTTACTGTGTGTTACTGTGTGTGTGTGTTACTGTGTGTGTGTGTGTTACTGTGTGTTACTGTGTGTGTGTTTCCACGACTTCATTATGTAAATCTCTTGTTTACACACAGTGAGGTCGTGAGTGGCTGTCGGCTGAACTCAGAACTTCCTGTCAGAGTTCAGCCTCTGGTCAACAAACACTTCCAGACTCTCAGTGTTGATCTGGGAGGAGCTGTAGAGGCGGGCTGAATTGACGCTGGGTCAGGCGTGGTTACCGTGCGGCGTGCGTGGCGAGCGAGGACGATCGGATGAACCTCTGTCACAAACTTTGCTGTGTCCACCACTGTCAGTGCGACCTTTTCTCTCACAGCGTCGGCACAGAGCGGTGATCGCCGTCTGCGACACAACGCTGGCTATGAAGTAAAGAGTGTGAACAGTAAAACGTATCTAACTGGACCGCCTCCCTGTCCTCTGCATGATGAAGGCAGCACGCTGCTGCCCTGTTAGCATTGTTCGTTAGCAAACATCAACACAGTGGACGCTGTAGCGCTACCGCAGACTAGCGTTTGGTAGTATTGCGGTACGACGGACGCACAAGTATAGCTGCGCACGTAGCTGCGCACGTAGCCCCTACGCAGGATAATAAATGAAGCTTAACGGTGCCTCACTCTCTTCAGGGTAAAAAGTTTTCCTCTCAATGAGACACAAATTCCAGTAAAGTTCAAATGAACTCAGGTTTAGTGACAAGCCACGCCCCTAATACACAGCTGGCCAATCACAGCGCAGTATAGAACTCACTCCGTGGAGTCTGAGAGAGTCGTTTTCTCGCTTTCTTTGCTGTATTTTTCCAGAATCTGGTCAGACGCTGTTCCTGTTGTCATAGTTACAGCAGCTACCCAGAGAGGCTGATGGGAGAAGTGCGATTTATTCTGTTTCCAAAAGCTGAAATAAGTCCAGAAAAATGTTGCTAGTGTTGGCTAACGTCCTGCTGACTGTTACGCGATAAAGCTGTTGAACTGGTGGTCCGGTGGTATCACAGAAGCCCTCGTTGACTCGTGGCGTTCAGCTGAGCTGTGTGTGTGTGGCCGAGCAGGAAGACCGATAAACATCTGAAACAGCATCATCTTGTGTTGATCGTCAACGGGCAGAGCGGTCCCCGGGGGCCGAAGAGCGTGAGCACGTGGATCGTGATCCGCGGCTTCACAGCAGGAGTTTAAACCGCGTTTCTGAAACCGGACGTCCGGCTTGGTGATTCGTTAACGCGTTCACACATCAGCCTGAAGCGTCTGATTGTTTCACGTAACCGTGTTAAAGACTCGGGTCGAGTGTCAGGGTCTAAGTGTGTCGGTAAAATGATCCGATGACACACACACACACATTACTGGAACACTTTAACACACTTACAGTACAACACCAGGCCGTAGAGCCTTAACGTCAGCTTCACACTGTCTGTACTCACTCAGCTGATTAATGTCTCTGCGTCTGTAGTTAATTAACAACGGTTTCCTTCCACTGAAACATTTCCACGAGCTGTTGTATGGTTTCATTCTCTGAACGATGTGTCAACGTCAGGAGAGAAGATGTGTTTCTCATTATTGGCATGAATATATGACAACAGTGTTGCCATATAAAGAACATGAGAACAATTAATTTCATACATTTCATTAAATAAGTAAATAAAAATAAATGTGTGTATATTAAAGTGTGCGGAGGTTTCACAGGTGGTGAGTTCAGTGTTTCCGTGCTGCGTTCAGGGACCATCTGCACGCCTGAAAGCGGTCAATCCAGACTAGTGAGCGGCGCTGAGAGCAGCTCAGGCTTCTATTGATCTCCGTTCTCCATCAGAGGAACAATAAAGTGTTTCTACCCCCCCCCCACGCTCCCTAACGATCGTAAAGATTCCCAACATCTGCGGCCGCGCTGAAATCCATCACGCCGTTTAAAGCTGCCGCTGTCATTTCAGATGTGTTATGATTCAGTTTATGATCACCTCAAATCAATAACAGGAGCTCAGAGAAACATTAAAGGGTTTGTTTCCTTCCCCTGAACACAGCGTTTGGTACTACGAGGTACTTTTCTCTCGTAGTATTACTGCCATCGATACTTCTGGTACTACAGCTGGTGTATCAGAGGGCGGACACTGAGAGCCCAGCGGCAAAAACTCTTTTTAGCTTCAGCTGCAGAAATGACAGGCTGATGGTGATGATGGCGGTGATGATGTCAGCGGTTTGGTTGGTCTGGCTGGAGGCGATGAAAAACCTCGACCTCATTTTCTGTCTGTGTCCAGTGCACGGCTAACCTGGGCCCCTTGTTAACCCTACTGAAATGTTCACAGATGTTTTCGTTGGATTTTTATGATTTTTATTCTTCCAGGCCGCGGCCAAGACGGTAAGTGCTGCGGAAAGGTCACCACAGCAACGGCAGGTGAAAACATTCGCACACTTCTACCTCTAGGCGGCGCTAGAGGCGGAACTCCCGCATGCGAAGGCGCATATAGAAAACCTTACATCCACGCGTTCGAGCTGACTCTCGTATAGGCCACGCCCATTTCATAATTTTATGCAAAATCACCAAAACTGTATAACCTATTTAGATTAACTCCTTCGATCGGCACCAGATCTCTGGACCAAGCTGATGAAAGTCTGTAGAGGGAATTTTGATCCGATAACAAATGTTTGCGAAAAACGCTAAAAACAGGATGTGATGTCATATCTCAGGTTTGCAACGTCGATCGACACAAAACTCAGTGCGGAACTACTGATTTTCACCTCGCACTGTGCGAGCAGACGACACGCGCTTTGCTAGCTTCCTCTCCTCGTTTGCCAAAGGCCATCTACCTGACGGCCGCTGTCATCAGAGCAGCGGGGTTAACGTCAGGTCTTGAGTGTCCGTAACGAGTGAGTGGTGGAGCGAATGAGAGCGAGCGGCAGGAAGTGACGGACAAAGCGAGCAAGTTTGTTGTCGGTCCGGCATCCAACGAGGGTTAAAATCAAGAACAACTGGACTTGGTTGAAGATACTGGAAGACGTTTCGTCCCTCATCCAAAGGACTTCTTCAGTTCTGACTGACTGGCAGGGAAACTCAGCTATTTAACCTCAGTGGGGTCGTTGGCCCGGGTCATCGATACCGCTGGTTCGTTAGTGTTCCTTGTTGCTGTGACGACAGTCGTTAAGACTACCTGTGGCCAAGACTGAACGACCATCGTTGGTATCTTCACCTGAGGCCAATAGGTTACGTTTGTTGAGTTTCCTGGGAAGTGATGAAAGGACAGCATTGTAAGTGGGGGATAAGTGGTGGCGTAGACCCCCTCCCCTGTTCAATGACGGCTTCTCCACCCTGGTGTAGATGCTTCCTTGACA
>NW_025732409.1:0-3572 GCF_021292245.1 Micropterus dolomieu
ACGATGAAATGTGTGCTGTTCTCACATTCTTCCTCTGTATGTACACATAAACAACAAGGCAGGGAAATATAAAAGGAATTTATTTTATTGTTTGGGTACATTATTGTTCAGTGTACATGCTCACATCTGAAACAAACTTTACGTGCTTGATAACTCTCCCACCCCGCAGACATCTACACGTCAATACCGATTTATATTCATAGCGGCAAGTGCTATGTAGCTCCACATAGGGGACACAGGAAGTGACATATAACACCTTCATGCAGCGACATAACCGCGTAACAAATTCACAGCCGCACCGGCAGAGCTCCAGAATATGCAACTCGGCCGAGTCACGCGCGGACACGCTACAAGTGCGAGGGCCCGCCCAACGCTGCTTGCAGCTTTAATTTTTCCTTGATTTTTGTGCTTCTACCATGGGTAGATATACTATGTAGTTAAATGGTTTCTTTTTTGTCTTTTTCAATTGTGTTTATTGTTGATATATAAGATGGGGAGTCTACACAGGATGTTATATTTTGGAAATTTATCTCTATGCCATTTCTGTGTCTGACTTGCACTCCAGGTCGATCTGAAATGTGCAGCTTGACGCGGTGCTGGTTTTGCAGATTTTGTTTGTTAACCTTTGGTCGGAGTCAGGCTAGCTGTTTACTCCCATTTCCTGTCTTTATGCTAGGTTAAGATAACTATCTCCTGGGTGTATTTTCATATTTAACGGTCAGACATAAACATAAATATTGATTGATTTTCTCGTCTAACTCAAGGCTACAAAGCCAATAAATGTATTTCCCCAAATGTTTAACTATTCCTTTGAGACAGCATTTTTGTCAGCCACTTTTTTCCCCCTTGTGCCAAAGTTTCAGTCGGAGGATTTCTCCGACTGAAACGTTTTTTCATTTTCACAGAATTTTAGTTCTTGCTATCCTGACAAACCTATCTACCCTGAAGTAGATGTTTTAACCTGTTTTTTCATTCGTCTGACAGGCACACTTCCATAACGCTTTTATGCTTTTAACCAATACAGCTGTCCACACAAGACACATAACAGCTTGTGCGTGTGTTGTGCTCTCAGCTCATGTTTTGCTAATTTTTTTGCTGTGCAGACTCATGTGTTAAAAATGTACCTTCATTTGTGCCACAGAAACAGTATCCTCTTTGCTGACTTCATTCCAATAAGAAATGTAAGAGCCTTCACCCAAAATGTTGTTCACACAATGAAAATGTGTAAAGTCTTTACCTCATGATGGTGTCCATATATAGCACCTTTAAATACAGATTTTCCTCATAGAATTACAACAACTACTGGACAAAATATGTAAATTATGTATTTGCATGTATTTTCACATTCACACATGATTAAATAGCAAAACTGTAAAGGATTTCTTACGACTTATTGTCTATTTATCTGGTCATGTGAATTATACTGTAGTTAGTGAGAAACTATGACAGACGTATCTACAGCATTGCATTCATGCAATAATCAGAAGATTCATTTTAAAAAACAAGAAAGTGCTGATGATGCACACCACTGCATGCCACAGTAGCCTAAACAGGTGGAATTTTAATGTCACAGAAATTAACATACTGTCTTGTCTTTAAATATGCATTGCAGGCGTATCACTTATTATACGTGCTACAGTGGTGCTACTTGAACACTTATTCATTATTTTGCGCCCTTTTCATAAGGTTCTAAAGTAATTGGATAAGATGAGATGCATTGTAATGACACTGAGCTTCTACCTGCATGTTTATCAGCAGACACTCAATCTATTACTTTTGGCAGGAGGGACATTGCCAAAGGTGTCATTTATACTAGGGATGCTGGGGACATGTCCCCACCACTTTTTGAAATGGCTAATTTTGTCCCCATCACTTTTTGAAATGGCTAATTTTGTCCCCATCACTTTTTTAAAGCAAAATTTGGTTAAAAAACTTGCATATAGCTTGCAGTTAAATAACAAATGAAAATGCTTTTAGTAAGGTTTATTTGCACATTAAGAAAACACACAGTGCAATTAAAATATAGAAGAAACAAATGTGCATGCACCAATCAGTAACTTTAACAACTTCTTGACACAGTTTCTTTTTGGCCAAGTTTTCCATTCTCTTCCTCTGAACATGACAAAAGAGGAGGGAAGACTGAATCATGCTTACATATGTGTTGCCTCAGCAGGGATGATATTACATGAGAAAAGTTGATCTACAGGAGAAACAGATCAGAAAGCAACACGGAATGCTTAACAGCTGCACTGACTTAGATTCTATTATATTTATATATTTTGAAATGTCACTTGCTACCTGAATTTTGTGTTTGCTTTTACATAGATAAAAACATTTCCACCATAAATTGGTGCAGAAACTTTCACCAGAATGCAGGAAATTAAGTGTTTAAAGATCTAAATTTCCTGAGGGAGGTCCCCCCACACCCCCAGCTCATATATCTTGGCAATGAGGATATCTTGACGCCCTTGGACATTGCCATTCAGGAAACTCCTCCTGTTGTTGCAATGAGCTCAAGACCATTGTGCTTACTGTTGTGCTGCATCTCAACTCTGCGAATACGGAGAGCAGAGACAAGCAGATTTGGCTGAGGGGGAATATGGGGTGATGAGGTTATAATCTCTCTGTCTCCCTGTCTCTCTCTCTGTGTCTTTCACCACAGCAGAGATGCAGCCAATGTGGTGTGATGGGCTTGGGCCTCCTGGAGCAAACCCCACTCAGACTCACTTCATTACTCCAACTCCTTCTCCATCCGCCCTCATATCAAATCACCCAGAGAGCCTCCCAATGTGACATGCCGCTAACATCACATCTAAAGCCATGCTTCAGAAAACAGGACACATAGTTGCTCTACCATGGCTGCAAAGGCTGATATGCACACATACTGAAGTAGCGATACACACTACATAATGTTAATTCACACAAAAAAGCACACACACACACACACACACACACATAACTACAAACCTATCCCTCTGCACACCTGTTCTCCTCACTCAAAGCCCTCTCTCATCCATTCCTGTTCTGAGTGAAAGAAGGCCCTTGTACCCACAATCATGCCTCAGATGACAAAAAAAGATACAACAGACAGAGAGAGCGAGAACAGCTCTATTGTGCCTATACAAAGCAACCTTTAGAACCACAATTTCTTATGGGCAAAGGGTCTTTTACTTCCGTGCTAACAAAGAATGTGAACGTCAGATTTCTGTAGGAAAGGCACAGACCACAGAAGATTAAAGAAACTGAACAAGCACTGTGTTTCTTTTTAGATGCAGAGCTCTTTCAGACAATGATGGTTTAAAAACAGTAATTTAAAGTTTAGAGAGGTGTCCTGAGTGTTCAGACAATGGTGTTCCAACACCAGGATGCAGCAAATTTCATGGCTTCCACTGGCTTTCCATTATACCTCGGCAAAGCGCCACTCGCTGCTGAAATTACAGGCTGTCTAGCTCAGCAGAGTTTTATGGTCATTTCAGCCTCTCAGCCCCCAGGGAAGTGGCAGGGGAGCCCCCACAGAGGTAGACTTCTTTCAACCAACCTGACACTTTAAACACAGTGATTCGGCTGAGCAC
>NW_025732410.1:0-4016 GCF_021292245.1 Micropterus dolomieu
TTGATCTTTTCTCTCCAAGTTGCTTTCCGATTCTCTTGTAGCCCATCCCAGCCTTGTGCAGATCAACAATCTTGTCCCTGATGTCCGTAGAAAGCTCTTTGGTCTTGCCCATGGTGGTGATGTTGGATGCTGGTTGTTTGGGTGTTGACAGGTGTCTTTTATACAGGTAACGAGGTGAGGCAGGTGTATTTGATGTAGATAATTGGTTGGGATTGGGGCTGTGTCTTAAAGAAAGACTAACTGGCTTGTAGGAGCCAGAATACTTGCTGTTTGGTAGGGGGTCATATACTTGTTTTTCCTCATCAGATGGTCATCAATTTTAATAAATTCATATGATGTGATTTTCTGGAATTTTCTTTGGGATTCTGTCTTTCACTGTTAGAATGTACATATGATTAAAATTGTAGATTGTTGCATTCTTTGTAAGTGGGCAAACCTGCAAAATCAGCAAGGGGTCAAATACTTTTTTCCCCCACTGTAAGTGAGGGGTCGATTTGTGGTAGAAAAATAAATAACTTTCTAGGCAGATTATTCTCAATTGACATAATTAACCTCTATATTGTAATATAATTTGCAGTCAGTGCAGCATCCCCCCTACTCTGCCTCTTATAGAAAAAGAAAAAAAAGATAAAGACAATCCTGAGAACATCCCTCCCTATAGTCGACTGAAAGTCAAATCATGTGTGTTTTTGTGCACGGCAATTGCAAGCCGGGGGGTGGGGGGACACATGGTGGCTCCGCTTTAATCTTGAGAAGCTGCAGAGCTGTCTCTATTCATTCAATTTACACTGTACATTTCCTAAACTGAAGCTTTTTGAAGATCTCTCTCTCTCTCTCTGCCATTCACTGGTCTTGTGCAGAGATGCGTGCATTCCATGCTGCTGACAACTGCATGCACGTCGCTATTTCAAGTAGCCGGCTATTTAAAAACAATAAAATATTCTTTGTGTGGTTCATCAACATTATCCGAAAGTCCCGCGAGGTGCAGACAACTTGGCACAAGTGAAGCTGGGGCTAGGTCTCTTCAGCAAGTGTTCCTCTTCTGCCACTACCTACACGCTACGCCTACACATGTGCACTGACAACCCAGGGTTAGGGTTACAATTTTGGATTTATTCATGTACTTTAAAAACATTTATTGAAAGCTTTTTTCTTTTCTCATTTTTTTTATTTACATCATTATATGTTAAAATATATTGTAATAGGGAGTATATTAACTTATTGGGAGAAAACTGATAGTTTTATGTAAAATCAGACGTTGGGCACCCCCATATCGCCAAAATTGCATGATCCTTGCTTCTTTGACTATTCGGGGTCAGCCCTAGACTTTGCAAATGGCAATGATGGGGATAAACAAGCTTGTTTGTACAATAAAACCAATATCCCAAACAGGCCAGAAATACATCAGAGAAAGAAGGGAAGCTGATGAATCCAACCTCAGTCATTTTATTTACTAGATTGTATTTACTCATTCATTCCGGATGCATTCAAATAAATTAAAAGGGCATGCCTGAACATAGAGCCACGCACTAAACATTTTTCTGCAGTGGACTGTGGTGAGAATTTTAATTCCAACACTGCTACACATGTTTGATGTAAGGCTGTTCCGTTTTAGTACTACTTCTGATTGTGTCCATGTCCAGAGCTCTTTATTTACCCCTTTGCATCCAACTGTGTCTCCTATTCTCCTCCCAAATTCTATCTCTGTCACTCCAATATTCTCTTTCTCAGCAAAGCTTTGATCCATGAGTGCGCATTGCCTTCAGCCTGCTGACTACCATACAAAATAAACAGGATGCCCAACCCCTCATCTTTGCTTGTAGTTGACAGACAAATTATTACTTACTGGTGACCATAGACCCTTCATGGCTGAACCAGAACATGTTGTGCTGTGAACTTTGAGATGCTATCTGTGGATGCGGAAAAAGTATTTTGTCCTTCAGAATTTATTCTTGGCTAAAAACTTCAGCTTGCTCTGTTTTAGTGCTAAAAAACCTTAAAATAGATTAGATTTGTTCTATCACTTTCTCGCTTTCTCCCTAATTCATCCACTGCTTTGTTCTCAGCTAATTTTTCATTTTACTCAACCTGCAGTAATATGTCAGTGAAAAGACTCTCTGTGAGAGCACTGACAGGTCAAAGTGCTACTGGCTACAAACCAAGCCAGTAATGAGAGTGCAGGAGATGAAACATAGGGATTAATTTGTTAGGATGTCTGTTATCTTTTTCTTCTTCTCTTCCTGTTTCCTCACATTTCCCTCTCTGGGCGACTTCTTTTATAACTAATTGTATTTTGTTTGGTTTTTCACTCTGTTTTTTCCTTCATCCTCATGATCTTCTCTTCCATGTCATTCATCTTCAAATCTTTCTCTAATTTCTGCTTTTCTCCAGCAAATGGTTTGTCCCTCTTTTCATTCATTTCATTATTTTTTCTCCCATCATTATGTGTATCTCTCTGTCCATGCAATCAAAATCAGAAGACCTCCACACAGGCTTATGATCAACATTATGATTCTGCTGTGTGCTGGTCAAGCAATTTGAGAAGAATCAAACATGAAGAAGAGGGTTGTGCCACACCAAAACCCCAGTTTTGGACAGCTTAAAACTACTTGACTTAATTTATACATTTGTTGCAAGCAGGAGAGTGAGCAGCATAGTATGCATTTATTTCACCCAGCTCACTTGTCAATTGGGAGAATAATCATGGTGTGGTTTAGGAGACTCAAATCTGTCGGTCATCTGAATGTCATACAATGTCATGATTACATTCCTCCACCCCTGTTAGAGGTTAATTTTAAATTATTTTGCCAATTAATTTTCCAAAGAATTATTCATTTTCATTTCCATGGACAGTCAAACATCCCTAATAATAAGTGTAGAATAAGACCAGAATTAGTTAGTGGCATAAGTACAGTGAGCAATCTGCTTAGAAAGCAGCTAAGATTAGGCATGTTAATGGGTGCTCAGATGTTACTTCAGCTGACAAACCAAACTGATCTGCTAACCAGCCTGTAGGTTAGGTTGAAGTTACTGTTAGAGTTACAGTCATTGATACTTAAGTGAATGTCTTGTGTTTGTACCCTTAAAAGCTCTCCAACCCCATTATTTCCCCACAGGAATCATTAAAAGTTATATCTTACTTCACTTGTTTTTTCTCTTTTTTTAACTTTTTAGCTGAACTGACATCTCTCTCCCTTGGTGAATTCCTTATAAACATCATCATTGTTGGCTGCATCTCAGTCCTTCTTCATCTTTCATCTTCCCTTTAATCTGGAGCAGCACTCTCCTCTCTCTCAGTGGGTGTTTGCTCAAAATGTGTTTGTATATTGGCACTCCGGGCACCTCAGTGCAGTCTGGTCATAAAGCATCAGTACATAGGTAGTTGAGATGCTTGAGTTGAAACTGTTGCCAACTTAGTGACTTTCAAGTTCATTTGAAGCATACTGAACATTGTAGATGCCAAATTTAGAGGCACATAAATTATGGAAACAAATGCCACGAAGTGTTAGTGCTAGTGTTAACACAGGAAACGACATTGGGTAGACAGATACAGTGGGGGAAATAAGTATTTGACCCCTTGCTGATTTTGCAGGTTTGCCCACTTACAAAGAATGCAACGATCTATAATTTTAATCATATGTACATTCTAACAGTGAAAGACAGAATCCCAAAGAAAATTCCAGAAAATCACATCATATGAATTTATTAAAATTGATAACCATCTGATGAGGAAAAACAAGTATTTGACCCCCTGGACAAACAGCATGTTAATATTTTGTAGAAAAGCCATTATTGGCCAGCACAGATGTCAAACGGTTTTTATAGTTGGTGACAAGGTTTGTGCACATTTCGGCAGGGATGTTGGCCCACTCCTCCCTGCAGACAGCCTCCAAATCATTCAGGTTCCGAGGTTGTCGCCTGGCAACTCGAATTTTAAGCTCCCTCCAAAGATTTTCAATTGGATTCAGGTCTGGAGACTGGCTAGGCCACTCCAGAACCTTGATGTGCTTCTTCAG
>NW_025732411.1:0-3553 GCF_021292245.1 Micropterus dolomieu
CAAAATCACACAAAAACAGTTTATCATGAGTCTTGAATGTGAATGTGTCAGTGAGTCCTTTATTTTTCCACACATAATAAAAGAGATGGTATTATGCTCACTTTCAGGTTCAAAATCCTATTTAGTCTTTGTACCAGAACAGGTTTACATGGTTTAATTTTCAAAAAACACCATATTTTTGTCATACTGCACATTGCTGCAGCTCCTCTTTTCACCCTGTGGTGAAGGCTTCGTTTAGCTAAGGAGTGATACATCTTGTCTCTAAATGATCTTTGTTGGGAGTTTCACATGCACAGTTCCTAGTTAAGGACTACTAGCCAATCAGAAGCAGAGAAAGGCGGGTCAGCGAAAAGACGGTGAATAGCTTTGATTCAGCTGTAGGCTATATGTTGCTGACCAGGTTTGGCAATTTGGACAATCCACCTTTATGAACAATCAAATTTTTAGAAGATGTTTTTAGAAACATTTCTATCTGGTTACTACTCTCTGCAACGATTGCTCTGGTCAAGATCACCAGTAACCTGTTGCTTGCCGCCTACACATGCCTCAGCTAAGCCTTTGACACAGTGGACCAAAATGTCTTAATCAAGACAAGACAGAATCTTAGTGATGTGGCTCTGAACTGATTTTTATCCAATCTGTAAAAAAGGCCCTTCTCCCTTATGCTGGGAGATGCCTCCTCCTCTCATGCTCTTTTCTGACTGGGGTCCCCCAGGGATCTATTCAGGGTCCACTCCTATTTACCCCTGGGGCAAGTCATGTGTAGACATAATTTGACAAAATACTTTAATTGCTACACGGAAGATACACAACTGTTTGTTCCTTTAAAGCCTGGTTTCCCGTATTATGTCATGCCTCGCTGAAATTAGGAATTTGATTTAGTTTCCTACAGTTCAATGACTCCAAATGAGAGATAGCACCCTCTCCTGTAACCCTTGTTACATGATCCCCCTGTGTTGTTGTTTTTCTTTTTTTGGCTGAAGATTTTCATATGAGATGAATACAATTCAATAAAAACAAGTTGTATTGTCTATCAGACAAGAGCATGTTTTAAATTAAACACAATATAACTTTTGGGCTACGTTGTTAACCTGTGAATGGTGATATAGGAATGTAGTATAGTCGGAATTTAGAATCCTACATGTTTACGGACATAAACACACAGAACTCACATTTGCTGGAAAGGTTCCCCTTCGTGCAGCAAAGGGTGTTACACACCTTCAACAAGCCGGCATCGGTGCTCATTCGGCATTGGAGGGTTTAACAACCCACTACCACTCCGCCCTCGTTGGTTTCGGATGGCACTCAACATGGCGGACCCTCCGCATGAATGCGCAAACGGAGCGAAAGTAGGTAGGGAGAGGGAGGAGCAAGTACTTTCAGAAAGTTACCTTCCAGTTACACACATCTGCTTCTCATCAGCTCATCAGTCCAGCAATCCCCCGGTTTGTCAGTCACTCATCACCAGTTTGTTCAGTCAGCTACTGTGGTGGTAGCTTGCAGGCCTTTGATGACTAGTTTTCTAGTAGACTAGACCTCCCTGCGTTTTTGGTTAAAAGTGTGCGTCTCACATTGGTTTCACCTACAGCAGTGGTGGGCAATAGGCGGTCCGCGGGCCAAATAAATAAATGCATTAATTAATAAATATTTTGAAATTGATCTCAGTCATGACAGCAACAGTTACTCACATAATCTCTTCACAAGTGGTTGTGCCTACAAAATAAATGAGTTTTTTGCAGCACTTCTTCATTTCGAGGTTGAATTGAGAGCTTTTGTTTTGAAAAGTTCTGAAAGACATCCAAAAGAGTCTGTGGTGTGTTAAGCACACCACAGACTCTTTAGCCATCAGGGAATGTAATTTGATTCTCCTGAATAAGAAGCGCATGAATTTCCTCTGCCTGGAGATGCTGGGGAAAGGAAAATATGCATCCATAGGTTGATGGATGTGGATCAATCACCGGGACACACACACTCCAGCACATGCTTTAACCTAATTATATTATATGAGAATCAGAGTCTATGTGCAAGATAACTTTGTGACTGTTGACTAGCTGATTAGCTGTTGAAACAGGTGACATATTTTATGTTCTAAAACCAGCTGCTGGCAACTTGACAAGCAGAAACATAAAAACATGTCATGTTGAAAAATATCCCTTTAAGGTACATTTAGAACAGACAAAAAAATAATCTGCGATTAATCGCAAGTTAACCATGGACAATAAATATTTTAACATTGACAGCCCCAATTATAAGTACCTTCGGGATCGATGTTTATGTCATCCAGTGTCTTGCCCTTGAATTCTGCCAGGTGTCCCTGATCCAGAGCCATGAGGACTTTGCTAATTTTGGCAAGTTGGAGTGCCCTCAGGAAGTCTATAGAACTGCCGGTGCACTCTGATATCATGGCCAAGAAAATCAGCTGATCCAGCTCTGTATTACTGAGGTTGAGAACTTGAGACAGTGTTCCTGTTTGTTTGCGTAGTTTTGTGGAAGTGAGACTTTCAGGACTTTTTGCACCACAGACCTTGGCAAAGTGTCGAAGGCAGTCAGACCCATGGTAGCAGGTCAAAGCGGATGGTCTTGCAAATAGATATACGTTCTCCCGAGGAACCCCACATTCCTGCCGTCTGCCGACGAGCAGATCCAGTCCTTGCTGCATCCCTGGGGTCAAAAGCACAGGAACCTTTCTTCCCCTTTTTCCTGTTTTCTCAATCCTGCTGAAATGCTGACAGTTTATTCTCTAGATCTGTAAGGGCTTCATTTACATCTTCCTGTGGGTCTGATGGATTTTGACATACATATGCAGAAAGGGGTATTTTTGACACCTCCCCAGCTCTTCGTTGATTGAACAAAATGACTTGTGCCAGAATTATCTTTGCCAGCTGTGCCCACGTCTGGGGGGATGCCTCTGTGGACAGTTTACTGTGAAGATCTTGTTGTTGCACATCCAAATACGAATGGAGAGTCTGGACATCTTTTGTGAATGGAAGCAAAAGAGGAGTATTCCACTTAGACTCCTGAAGTGTTCTCAGTGATGCAGCTGATATCAGTTCATTCCATCTGGTTTCATACACTTTGCGGAATGTACGAGCATTTTTGCAGCACTATAGTCGTTCTGTACATTTGCACGGCTTTCAAGAAGCATGGAAATCTTTGTCAAGTTGTATCCAATTTTGAGAGGTAGACTTGGGCACCTGTATGCATGGGTTTCACTGTCATAACCTGCCATGTGTTTTACTGATTCCACATCTTGCAGAAAATTGGCAGGTTTGATGTATTCTTGAATGGTCTTCAAGGAAGTGTTTTTTCTTGAGCATATCAGAAGCCTTCCTAGCTGTCTTAGTTTCTGACGAATGTATTCATGTTTGCCAACATCATATCCAAGCCTGTTATACAAATGCTCACCATATTCCATGATACAGACATCCAATTTGAGTACAGAATAAACTTCATCTTGAACCATGTTGTTTAGCAGCTTCCAAAATTCTACTTTAACACCAGGTGGTGGAGGTGCAGCAAATGCGCAGAGGGCCTGGACACGAGTTTTCCCAGG
>NW_025732412.1:0-3933 GCF_021292245.1 Micropterus dolomieu
CTCCTCCTGAAGTCCACAATCATCTCCACAGTTTTGAGTGTGATAAGCTCCAGGTTGTTCTGACCGCCCCAGAGAGCCAGCTGATCAATGTCTGTAGGCAGACTCATCACCGTCCCAGATGAGACCGATGACCGTTGTGTCGTCAGCAAACTTCAGGAGTTTGACAGATGGGTCTCTTGAGGGAGAGCACGCACCCTGGGGGGCGCCAGTGCTGATAGTCCAGGTGCTGGATGTGATGTTCCCCAGCCCCACCTGCTGACTCCTGTCAGTCAGGAAGTTTGTGATCCACTGACAGGTGGAGGCTGGCACAGTGAGCTGGGTGAGTTTGGTGCTGAGGATGATGGTGTTGAACGCTGAGCTGAAGTCCACGAACAGGATCCTTGCATATGTCCCTGGAGCGTCGAGTTGTTGCAGGATGTAATGCAGTCCCATGTTGACTGCAATATCCACTGACCTGTTAACCCTGTAGGCAAACTGCAGGGGGTCCAGCAAGGGGCCTGTAATGTCGATCAGGTGGGCCAACACCAGTCTTTCAAAAGACTTCATCACTACAGATGTCAGGACGACAGGCCTATAGTCATTTTGTCCAGAGATGGAGGGTTTTTTGGGGACTGGGATGATTGTGGAGCATTTGAAGCAGGAGGGAACTTCACACAGCTCCAGTGATCTGTTGAAGATCTGTGTGAAGATGGGGGCCAGCTGGTCTGCACAGATTTTCAAGCATGATGGAGACACACCGTCTGGGCCAGGAGCCTTCCTGATCTTCTGCCTTTGGAAGAGGTGGCTCACGTCCTCTTCACAGATCTTTAGTGCAGGTGAGGGATCAGAGGGGTGGGGTGGCAATGTGTCAGAGGGGGAAGGTGACTGTTTGAAAATGGTGTTGGAGCAGGGGAGAGGTGTGACAGAGGGCTTTTCAAACCTACAATAAAAGCCATTCAGCTCGTCTGCCAGTCGTTGGGTACCAGCAGTGTTTGGGGAAGGTCTCCTGTAGTTGGTGAGTGTCCGTAGGCCTCTCCACACTGACGCAGGGTCGTTGGCTGCAAAGCTGTTATTTAGCTTTTCAGCATAGCACCTCTTTGCTACTTTGATCTCCTTAGTCAGAGTGTTCCTGGCCTTGTTGTACAGGACTCTGTCCCCACTTCTGAAGGCCTCCTCCTTGGCCTGACGAAGCTGCCTGAGATTCGCTGTGAACCAGGGTTTTTGGTTGTTGTATGTACTGAAGGTTTTAGTCGGCACACACGTCCTCACAAAAACTGATGTAAGATGTCACAGTGTCAGTTAGTTCGTCCAGGTCAGTGGCTGCAGCTTCTAAAACTTTCCAGTCAGTGCAGTCAATGCAGGCCTGTATATATCCACCAATTTTATATGTAAACATTGGGAGCACTACTGGAGGCTACATACCAGTAAAACTGCAATACTATCTCTTGCTACTGTGTTTTTTTCCATGTCAACAAACAGCATGACTCCACAAAACACTTACTAATGACAGAGATTGCTTCTACCAGTAAAGAGAGAGAGAGAGAAAGAGAGAGGGTAAGTGTGTGTTTGCATTGCATGTCTGCCTAGATTTCATACTGAACAAAAAGGCTGAAGTGCTCACATATTTATTTGATACAGCACTATTTTACATTGTTCAGCAGCTTAATGGATACACAAATAATAATTTTAGGCGATTGGGTTTGCAATTTGGTGATTTCCTGATGGCAGGGTTTTCGACCACTCAAAGTGCTTTTACACTACATCTGCATTCACCAGTCACACACATTCATACACTGAGCCTAAGTGCTCAAACGGAAACTAACATTACACATACACTTGCGGATTAGCCAGGGGCCAGTATCTTGCCCAAGGACACTTCGAACCGGGATTGAACCGCCGACCTTCCGATTAACAGCCAACCTGCTCTACCTCCTGAGCCACAGCCGCCCCATAACTGTGTGATAACTGCCTGGTCATACAGGCTCTGTATAGGCTTATAGTCTCTCCTCCCTATAATTTTTATGGCTGGTTTGTGCATTTTGGCAAGCTTGTTTTTCAACTCAACTGTTAAATTACCATGAAGTAATTCCATGTCTGATGACACTCTCCAAGATTGCACACCATACAACCTTAGACGCCTTAAAAAATAAAGCCTCTGCTGCAATTTGTTACACAAGTTGTCAACATGTGTATTCCAGCAAAGAAGACTGTCAATGTGGACACCTAAATATTTGTATGAGGACACCTGAGTTACTTCCTGGTTAACTTGCCTCGGGTCAGAGACCATCTCCTGTGTTTTTTGGATGTTTAAAATTAGATGGTTGGTGTCACACTAACAAATGTGTCATATTCATCGTCTCAGCTACACCTGACAAGGCCTCTGGCCCAGTCTGAGGGGTTTTTTCTATTGTATTACTGGGATTACATTACATTCATTTTGTGCACTTGGAATTATAATAAAGTTTATTCAGAATCAGAAATACTTTATTGGTCCTCTAGGGGAAATTTGTTAAAGCGTATTGCAGCATTTCTGATTAATTTCTATGACGTTTACTGTAAGGTAGCACAATCCATGCAACTAAGAAGAGACATTGTTTTTGTAATGGAATTTGGTTTATGCTCCTTAAATAAATAAAATATACTTTTACAAAGACATTACTGACACTATGACACTACCTGTAATGCTACTTCTTGTTACGGCCATTTTATAATGACCGACAAAGTGTTACTATTGGCAGACAGTGTCAGTGTTAAGGTACAAAAGTTGTGCCTGAGATGTGTTTAAAGTATTTTGGTTGTAAATAGTGCTGACGATGGTCCTAAGACTGAAATATTCACTAAATATTATGTGACTTTTGTTCACGTTTCTAGCCTCTTAAAGTCGTTTCTCAGTACGTGGGCATTTCTTTCTTCATGTGATGGGTGTGTTTACCTTGGCTCTGCACAGCTGAAGAAGCCTGAATTCAAGAGCACAGACCTTTTACCATTTTTTCTCACATAGCAAGCCCCATAGCTGAGTGTTGAGGCTCTGATGTGATTTTGTAGCAGAGGTCAAGTTTTGCCGAGACCTCTCTGTTTGAATTTGGGGCAGCAGTCAATAGCCTATTAGAAACTTTAAAGAGAAGTCACAAAATTGAGACATATGCTCAGTAACCATCTATACTAGAGTCAGTTGAGAAGATCGATATGAATTTTTGTCTGGCCTAGTGTGTTTCTACCTTAGGAGACATGTGGGTAAGACAGCATATTGAGTGTTCCTTTCATTTATGGTGGCCTAGATTAATCAAGTTCATGCATTTGTATTAAGATCTAAGCAAGGCAGAGAATATAATTTACTCAGAAATCAGTACTTCATTATACGTCTTTATATATAATTATATGTAATTATATACAGTATATATAGAATCAGCACATAAATAAGGAAAATTATGAATCCAAAAGGGATTTAAGGAAGATTTATAGATTTGCATTAGGTGGTTATGGTGCTAAAGAGACTACACACAGCCTCAGCTACACCTGACAAGTGCCTCCTCAAAAACATAAACATATATTGGGGCTACGGCAACTATAGAGCTACCACGCTGGGGACAACAAGAACTGTGATTGGTCAACTTGGGTTGTTTGTGTTTTTTCAATTTTCTGGTGAAAAACAGTTTGAACAAAGGTTCAGTAACCTCATTTTCAGTGGCACACGTAACAACAAAAACACACGTAGCAAAGACATCAGTCCTTTGTTTGTTCTTTTTGGTTGCAGGTGAACCAATTGTGCAGCCACACCTTCAAAAGCCTCTTTCAGCTAGCAGCAGTCTCGCTCTCTCTTTCTCTCTCTCTCTCAGCCAGCAGACTCTGCAGGAGCAGTCTCCCCACACCACTTTGTCCACTCTTTTTTTTAGTTGATTTAATAAACTCAGAATTTGGTTTGTTTATTTGTGTTTTATCTTTTATGTTGCTTCA